>NW_015505227.1:1248421-1262737 GCF_001515645.1 Sinocyclocheilus grahami
TGTAATCCTGTTATGATCCATTTGAGTATTGATACCCTTACTACTGTGTAATTCACAATCAATGTCCGTTTGAAGTATAAATCAATGTCACCTACAGTACCTGTTTTGTGTCTGAAATACCATTTTACAAACATATGTTTGTAAAATGGCATAACTTTATATAAAATATATATATGTGTGTATAGTATAGTAATATATGTGTATAGTATAGTATTTCAGTCTGGCGAGTAAACAAAAAAAATATACTAGCCAATGGCGATTCAATTGCCAAGGTGTCTGTTGAGGGTTGACTGTATAAAAACAGTTCATGCTGCACTGTATTTGTTTTGTCCTATCGTATCTATCATATGTTGTTGCCTTATTAAAAAATATGCTATACATTTAAAAGAAATGTATTTTAATTTTATAGTATAAACGTGTGTGTGTGTGTATATATAAATACATTCATGAATGTTTTTAATGAATGGATTTTATAATAATACAAATAGCAATGTGTAACATTTTACCCTATTTAGTGCAACACTTTTATTTGTTCCACACAAAATAGTTTTTTCACCAAATGTTTGGATTTCTAAAATTATTGTGCACTGATTTTTCTAGAATAACTTTTGCTGCCGAATTATCCACTAACCTAGTTTATCATTTTTTGTCATAGATTATAAATAAACATAGGCCTATATTTTTTCCTATTTGTTTATTTTATTTTTCTTTTATAATGAAGTGGTCTGTATCTAGTAGATTGTGAAAGAATCATTATCACTTCCACACACATAGATACATAAATTCGACATTTATTTAAATGAGGGAAAAAAACTTCACTGGTATCGGATCGGTATCTGTGTCGGCCAATACTGAACCCTAGGTATCGGTATCGGAGGCGAAAAAGGCGGATCGGAGCATCCCTAATCGCTACGGCTTGCAATATTTGGGGCCATAAACAAAAGACCAAGAGAAAATCACTCACTGCTCTTACCTAAATAATTTTTGTAGCTTTAAGAATCCGTGCATATTGAATTCATAGAGTACATACTAAGCAGTGTTGTATTTTTCCTTTTTATTATTCAGTTCCTAAACTCATGTTAAAATTACATTTTTATGTAATGCTAGAGTAAAACACTACCGTTCACTTTCAGAAGTTGTTGTAGGAGTACTTTCTTATCACAAAAAGTGAAACATGTATGCTAGTTATATTAGAATCAGAATGAGCAAGGCTTTGCTCTCTGGGAGGTTAAAAATGAAAAGTGAAAAAGTGCAAGCTGCTGACAAACAGTGTCTGGAAACATCAAGGTTGTTCTCCTTTCTGGAAAGATCAAGTCCAGAGCTGGAGACATCCACCGGGCTATTTGGCATGGAGCGGAGAGAGGAGTCAGTCAGATTGTGAGACAGGACCACCCGTGCTCTCTGGGAGGTTAAAAATGAAAAGTGAAAAAGTGCAAGCTGCTGACAAAGTGTCTGGAAACATCAAGGTTGTTCTCCTTTCTGGAAAGATCAAGTCCAGAGCTGGAGACATCCACCGGGCTATTTGGCATGGAGCGGAGAGAGGAGTCAGTCAGATTGTGAGACAGGACCACCCATTTAATGTGTTTGGGAAAAAATATACTGACATGGTGGCCTGCATCTAGTGACTTTTGTCGTTTAGGTCCAATTAACATGGAGTTCTCAGTTACAAGGGCAAGTGTGTCTGTTTTACAAACAACAGGCATTTTTTGTGGGTGAAAGTTGTTCTCTAAGTCTTTTAATTTGAAAAGCTTTCTGATTTCAGTCTTAAAGGGTAGTAAATTCACATTTTAAGTAAATTCACTCAGCTGGGAATACTGGAAGAAATCAAAGACTTCAAGACTCCATGAGATTGTCAAGTTGCCCTTCTGCATTTGAAGTCAAAAATCTTCTTTATTTTATTTATTTTTTTCGTAAATTGATCTTCTGAAGAGAATGATAATGCCGAATAATTACACTTGAAAGAACAAGTGTCCTCTACTGTTGTGTTTATCAAACCAGCTGTCAGTGGTTTATGTCAGCATTAGGGATGCACCGAAACTGGTATCGGGCCCGATACTGAGCTCTTGTACTCGTTAAAATGCCCTGATACCAACCGCCGATACCACACAGCATGCGATAAGTAGGGCTGGGTATCGTTCAACATTTTTCGATACCGATACCTTGACTTCGATACCGGTTCTTGAACGATATTTTTTTCGATACCAATTTCTTACAAACACTCGATGGTGGTTTAAAGTGAGTTTTGAGTAAAAGCTGAATATAAATCTTATTTATTAACTTATGTAGCATGATGCTACAGTTTGCATGAATGGCCACATAACATGCGCTTTCGGTCGTGTAGCATGAACAGACATCTGCATATGATCGGAACTCCACGCAGTTCCCGCGATACTCTCCATTGGAAATGAATGACTGAATGACCGGTCTGTCGCTTGGAGATAGTGGAGAGCCGGCTTGAAAAGCAGTGGAAACGCCAGTATGTCGAGGATCGTTTTCATTTTAAAATATAAACGCACCAGTGTAAATGTAGCCTTACATCTAAGGGGGCTGGGACGCATTCACACTACAGCCTCACATTTGCGCCACATCTCTGAGTGTAACCGGTGTAAACTAGTAGGTGTGTTCGACTTGACGCGGACTGACTGTGCAGACCGATCGGTGTATTACAGTACCACGAGAGCTAAAGAGAGCAGACTTCTCCGTGCGCTTTCGAATTGCTCTCGCGGATGTCAAACACTGATCAATCTGCGCCGCACCTCTTCTAGTCGAACACACCGGCTAGTGCTGCAGGCTTAAGGCCAAAGTATACTTCGACCGTCCGCGTCCAATTTACGTCATTTTCGTCATCAGGAGGGCTCGCGGACAGCCGCGCACCCGGGCAGGCAATTTTTTGAGACTGCGCGGACGGTCCGCGTACAACAGCGCATGCGCGAGGTGAAAGTGAGACAGAACGCAAGTCAAACTGCGCCTGTGTCGAGCTCATTTATCCGCGGTTGAATATACTTTGAAAGCTGTGCGGACGCAGCTGAGCGCAAGACGGAACGGAATGCGGAAAGTGAAGTATACCCGGGCCTTCATTGGCTCACTGACGCTGATGAGATTAACCCCTTAGGTATCGAAATGTGGTACCGAACGACGAGACGTTTTTCGATACTCGATGGTATCGAGGCAATTCGGTCGGTGCCTAAAAAGTATCGAACTCGATACCCAGCCCTAGAGATAAGTGCTGTATTCAGACAAAGAAACACCGACAAAAGAACAACAGACAGCAGAATGGTTATTAGTGATTAAGGATGTCTACGAAGTATATGTATGCAATGAATATAATTTTAAAATTCAGTATTAACGCCTGTATAGCTGACGTGTGCGAGCTAAGCAAAGCACGCAGCGTGACTGACGCTGATGAGATTAACCCCTTAGGTATCGAAATGTGGTACCGAACGACGAGACGTTTTTCGATACTCGATGGTATCGAGGCAATTCGGTCGGTGCCTAAAAAGTATCGAACTCGATACCCAGCCCTAGAGATAAGTGCTGTATTCAGACAAAGAAACACAGACAAAAGAACAACAGACAGCAGAATGGTTATTAGTGATTAAGGATGTCTACGAAGTATATGTATGCAATGAATATAATTTTAAAATTCAGTATTAACGCCTGTATAGCTGACGTGTGCGAGCTAAGCAAAGCACGCAGAGTGGATTGAGCGTGCGGCGGCGCGCATGCGCAAGCTTGTAGAGTTAATATCCCTTTCTCACAGACATCACTGGAAAGTTTGTAGTTCGGTCGGATATGTCAAAAACAAGTAAAACAATGCACAAGTTACTTAACGGTAGGGAGAGAGAGAGAGAGAGAGAGAGAGAGCGCGCGCGCGCACTTCTGTTGTGTGATCTTTGATGTTCACTCACTTAGCACATGCATAATTTGGATTAAAACTAAACCGTAAAAATAAGACCATTTATAAGGGGCATTCACTATAAACATAATTTATTTTCAAACGTAGGCATACACGACTTTCTGGCGAAAGTGAATCTAGCAGCCTGTGTGAAATGCGTTAGACTGCACTACTTGTCCCTCTCATTCTGCACCAGTACAAATACGTGCACGCGTTGCGCGTGTTTTGCTTGCTTGAGTGTTTCTGCATTATATGAGTGGCTTTGGAATATAAATCGCAGCACGTTTCAGATGAAAAAAAACCCGACTTCTATTTCTGAAAATATCACAATTAGGAGATTTATAACGAGTGGTTCCCAGCATTATTACAGCAAAGTGCGTGATTACAGTACTGAGCCGCTGCAATGGAGCAGCTCTAATGCTATTAAATGAAAGATGATGTACCATAGAGCAAAAAAAAAAAAAGAACAGTGAAAGTAACAAAAATACATTATAATGGGCATAATTAAGTGTGAAGTGAGGATAGCAAAATAAAGTAAACTGTGACAAATTATACCCCAAAATTCTTCACACAATGGACTACCAGTAAAACTGATACAAATTTGGAACCAAAAATTATTCAGACAGAGTCTGGGGGGAAAAAATGAAGTTCAGGTTTGCATGAACCTGGATGACAGCATGCCCAGGAGACTACAGGCTGTCATTAAGGCATTAAGGCTTGCCCGACTAAGTATTGATAGTTGTGTAAATATTGTTATACTAACTAGAGCCCGACCGATATGGGTTTTTCAGGGCCGATACCGATATTAGGGAGTTAAAAAAGGCCGATATTGATATATCGGCCGATATTCTTTGTGTATATTATAGTACAAGACTAGTCAAAAGTTTGGACACTTTCCCATTCGTGTGTCCAAACATTTGACTGGTACTATATATAGAATACAGTATATACATAAACAGAATATATATATATAAAAACACATTTTTTGCAATGATCACTCAAATGTGGTGATCAAACACTTATAATGACGTGACCGATATAAACGATATATCAGTCGGGCTCTAATACTAACAGCTGTAACAACTAATAATTTTTGGTTGATTTGTAATCCATTACATACCATTCTATCAAAGTTATCTAGCATTATCAAGCTGAATTTGTTCTGACACAGTTTAACTCTGAGTTCTTGTCATATTTTATTACAATTTTCTAAACTATAGCAAATAAACTCTGATAATGTGAGAAAAGTTGAAGGTGTCTGAATAAATTTTGGTTTGACTATCTATTTGATAAATGAAGTTAACCAACTAAAATTATACATACTCTTTTTGTTTCTGTATCCAATATTTTAAAAAATGTACAAATGCAATAAAAAAATCAATATCGGTACTTGGTATCGGCAAGTAGTCTAGCCAACTGCGTAAACACCCACCATTAAAAAAAAAAAAAAAACGGAAAGCGGGAGAGAGACAGAGTGGGATTATGGCGTCTACTGGGTCAGATCGATAGTTAGGCTAATTCAAACTAAAGAAAAACGTATGCAACTTAAGCTTTGAAATGACCGACAACAAACAAAAAAGGTAATTTCCTTGCACTGCGTCACAGCGCATATCAAAAGCTCCCTTATCGGTTCTGTTTTCAGTACTGGAGAATAAAAGATACATTCTTAGATGTTTTTGTTAGTACGTGAACGTTATCTTACACATTTTATCTCCCCAACAGATTAATTTGAAATAAGTTTATGATGCATGTTGGCTATTCCCAATTCAGAAGAGCGCACGCACAGCCTGTGTCTGTGAATGCTTCTCATACTTGCTCCTCTCTGCCCCACACGGCGCGAATCCCGCGTCACGGATGAGCCGTTCATGCTTGCCACACTCACGCAGCCTGTCTCGTAATGCTCGTTTATACTCGCACCCGGCTCCGCACCCGGCACCGCAAGTCTTCACGAGCGCATCTGGCAGTATGGATGAGGCTTGACGCATGCGCACAACCTGTGTCGACTCGCGCCTAGCTCCACGTTTAAAGCAAATGTAAATTCAGTCTAACTGCTTGCTAATTTCACTTGGATGAAATGAAACATTCAGCACATTTTCCACTTGCTCTTAAAATCCCAAATACTTAAAATGAATAAATCAGCCTATGTAACATATGTAATACTTTAATAATTGACTTAAGAAATAGTTCTTTTATTTATAAAATAAATATTTTCTGTGAAATTCAGTAATTAAGTTAATTCTGTAAAAGTAGTTATACCATTATAATCTTGCCTGCTGAAAAAACTACAACAATAGAACCCCTCCCAAAACACAATAAAAAAATGTAATGGATTTCAGGGTTATAATGAGAATTGTATTAGTTTTGATGTAAACTATAATGGTGTCTATTTGTTTCTATTGTTGTTTTCAGCAGGGTAGTGATACCCATACTGTGCTGCACATTATTGGCAATATTGAGCTGAAGCTTGACTTTGCAAATTTAAAATTGCAAATCAAATCGCAATTTGATATTTTCCCCCAAATCGCACAGCCCTAGTCCACACTAGAGAGCTGCTTTATAACAGAAAATCAAGTTTTTCAAGTTGAAAGAAGAAATTCAATTAATTCTGAAAGCGACACTGACTCATGTTTAATACTGTAAAGCTGCTTGATTTAAGGCTATCTGTTGCATAAAGTACTATATAAATAAACATGACGTGACTGGACTTTACTGGAGTACCGAACAGAGCTTGTGCGAACATCCACATCCTGTAAGCAGATGCTTTCTTATCTGCTGCTTTCTCACCACTGTCAATTTTTGTTGTTCATTTCATTATTAAGAGGAAAGCGTACATCGTATATTTACTAGGGATGTGCGGGACTAGTCGACACTGAAAACAATAGTCGATTACACGACAGAAAAAGAAAAAAAAAACATAATTATCATTCAAATTGCCATCATTTTATAGTACCATCAAATTACCATTGTTGTATTTAAAACATTTTAAATAAGTTAAAATAAAACTTTATTAATTAAAAATTAGGAAAAAAAACAACATTATTTTTAAAAGTGTATCTGGGCGTAAACTACATTTTTACCTCAGACCTCGCATGAGTTTTCTTCGTGTCTTTCTGAAATTCTGTTGGCATGCTTTTCGTTATCTCTGCTAGGCTTGCCGCGATAGACGGTGCTGACGGTGATACCGGTGTTAAGCCGCAACATCGGTTACGTCACTTGCCCACCGCGGCACCGACCCCCACCGTCGGTTTGATTTTTTTATAGAAATAAAAATCATTTAGTTCAGTAAAAGAATAGACACTACAATTAAAAACTGCTCAATGCAGCGTGCCGAACGACAGTCGCATCACAGATCAAATTTCTTTTCTCCAGTGAGGAGAGCGAGTCGAGCTGACTGACAAGAAGAGTGAGGTGAGACAGACAAGACGATCGCGGATGATTTAGTTTCGAAACTAAATGCAAAAGCTCCTGTTTGGCAATATTTTTGATTTTGAAAAGCCTGTTGACTTTTGCTGTTTATCTAAGGTGATTTTGGAAGTTTTTTTTTTTTACACATTCGGTTCTTATTTAATTGGTTCCACATTGTTTGCTGATTTTTACTTTATTTAAACTTTGTGTAATTTATTATTATTATTATTTTTTTACATCAAGGTGTATGCCGTGCCTCCAAGCTTTCTTACTCGTTTTGCTAATAAACGTTCTACGTTTCTTATTTATTTGGATAAATATTATACATGTTTACTTAGCCTATTTCCAGTTTTGAATACCTATTTAAACTTTATGCAAGTTATTTGTTATTTTATATTAGGCATAGCCTGCCCTATAGCATGGTGTATTTTTATTTGTTTTGTTAATAAAAGTTCTATGTTTTATATATACGCTAATGGGAGTTTGACGTTGTATTTTGTAGTTGCATTCAAGCAATTGATGCCTATCTGCCGCTATTTCAAAAGTGAAAGTAAAGTCATTCAGTGTAACCGGAATAAGAAGTTATTCTGAAATCATATAAAAAACTGGTAGTCATTCGGCAGTCTGTGACATTATTAAATGGCACCTGGAATGCCATGTGGTGCTGCAGAAAAGTGAGTTTATTGCTCTTAAATACTTGATAATTTCACCTTTTCATGGTGTGGTAACATAGGTTACAAAAACGCACGTCATTCAGTTAAATGGCAAAAAACACTTTTAATGTTAGATTTTTTGAAAAATAAGTAGATATTTTGAATAATTGTGATTAACTTTACTGGTCAAGTTCACTGTTTGAAATAGGTGGCCATTTGATTGCCTGAAATATTAGCTGATGTAGAAGTTTCATCATTCAGGGTAATGGTTTTGTCATTCAGTGAAATGCAAATTCTCTGTTACACCACAGTGTCATCCATTACACTGAATGACAGTATCACTGCATAAATAACAATTTTAGCATCTTATTTATATTACAGATAAATGAGGAATGTTTAGCATTGACATGAGTTAAACTTAATAAATATTAATATTTGAATGCATTTTGGTATTGTTTAATTTGATTATTGATTAATTATGGACACCCATGAACAGAGGGAGTCACTAGGCACTGTAAGTGTGGACCCAGTAGCTTGGGTGGCACTCTTAAAGCCCGTTCACACCAAGAACAATAACTATAAAATAACTATAACCGTAACAATGTTAGCCTCCACACCGATGAACAATAGCACTGTTCATTCTAAGCATGTGCTGCAGATTCTTTGTCTGCCACTTTAAGTGCTCGAGCTCTTTAAAGTTGAATGAATTCTAATTGGCTGTCAATGCTTTTATCTTTCATCAGCTGGGAAAAAAAATCCAACAATATAAAAGAGATTCCAACAATATAGTTTCTCTGTGCAGTTATCGTTATTTGTACTGTGGAATCTGCTATTCTTTTATACAGAAGGTTTTTTTTTTCTCTCCACTTTGATTTATTTAGTTTTTTATCTCTATTCTTACCGTACTTGGTGTGAACGTGCCTTTAGCCAGGAAAAGAGAAGGGTATTGAGGATTGTAATTGTTGGAATAATAGCTTGCCAATAATTCTGGGCAGAGAGACCCCCTCACTACAGTATGTCAGTAGTTCAAGAGAGATCACTGAGGCCCACCCCAAATACTCATCCTGATAATGTCATTTATGTTTCCAAGCAGAAAGTGTTAATAAATGTAGCTGCAAGCAGGCATTTTTGAGGCCGAGCATGTCAAGCTACAAGCTAAGCAAGCATGGCAGGGGAGCATCAGGAAAATGCTTATTATATTTCAACATCTGTTTCTGCAGTCATTTACTCAAAATTATTATTAAAATAAATTTAATGACACGGATTAATACTAAAAATATTTAAGTTATGGGAACAATGGCAATGTTATCTCTCTTTTTGGCAAATCGTCATTCAGAGTAACAAACCATGGTCATTCAGTGTATTTATTTATTCATAAATTATGTATTAATTGTGTCGTATTTATTAACCCATATATTTATGTAAAAATGAAACAATATACTTATTCTGACCTGTACTTATTAAAATACAAGAAAGAATATAGGATCATACAAGTTTGAATATATTTGAAATGATTTTCACTTCCTTACAAAAACTTATTGCTGGCAAATTGGAAAACATAGAATATTAGCAAAGTATAAAGATTTAAAAATTAAAGTTAATTGATAGTTGAGGGCTGCACTGTGATTCTTAAATAGTCTTTTCATGTTTTAAATATGTCTAACAAGATTTTTTGGTATATAAATATTGTTACACTGAATGACATTTTAGTGCATGTCTTCTGTCAAACATAATAAAAAATGCATCATGATGATGATTTTTTGTTCAGAAAAATATAAACTTGAACGGGACACATTCTAATGTATGGGGAAAAAACTAAACTTAAAGCTGTATTGTACTTTCATTTTTTTAATGCTTGAAACACCCTTTTCATCTTTGACCCACATATATATATATATATATGTATATACAGAGAGAAAGATAGACAGTGTCTTTAGATGTCCTGTGAAAGTTGTTGTCTTGAAAAACTGGTACAGGATTAATTAATAAGTACCTAAAGTTTTCTTAGAAGCCAGCACTGTGTGGGGCACAGGTAGCATAAAAACATCCATAAAAACTAAGCTGAGATCAGTGTTGGTAGTGTTGTTGTGGCTTTAGGTAAGTGTAATTACACAACTGTATTGTGCTCAGGATTTTAAAAAAAGTGTCACTTGTTGGTGATGGCATTCTCGACCCGTCTAAGAATAGTCTGTGGTCTATAAATGAGTGTCCAAATGCAGATTTTCAGATTGTGTAAGAGATGGGCACCAGGGAAGCTTTTCTTTCCCTCCACCACTCGGGGGTCACTGAAATGCATGTTTTTGACCTTCACACATTTCAGGGAGTGTGAGAGAGGGAGGTTATCAAAGTCCACAAAGCAGGTCGTTTGAAAACATTGTGATAGGTTGTTTTGTAGGGGTGGGACAATATATCGATATGGCGATATATCGTTGTCCTTCATGCGATACGAGAATCGATATCTGGCGCCAAATATCGATATTTTACTACAATATATTACTACAATAAGGCGCTCTATATAGATTTCCCTGCTCCCAGCATCTAAAAATGTGTGGAAATCGCGGCTGCGCCATTTCCACTTTCTTTCCAAAGTGCTCTGAGCAACCATGAACTGCGTTCTCTATGAAGATGGGGAAGCACGAGGAACCGAAGGATAAACAGATTTCCAGCCACTGTATTAGCTCTACTGCTCTATGTATGTTTATGGAGATAAAAGGAGATGGAGATAAAAAACTGCCCCGGAACAGCTATCAGCATGGACTGTAGGCATTGATCACGTTATTATTGCAGAGCGGATATCGAGTCCGTGAGTAGCCTAACCTCTCTGCTCGGATTGCAGGTGAATTTCCCTCACTATATGAGTAAGAGAGAGCGGTGCCGGCACATCCAGTTTTATGTCAACAAAACTGGATGCTCTCCCGCTCTCTCAGATATTACAAGTGCGCGTTAGGGCACCGACCGGCAGAAACATCTGCACCTATGGCATGGACGACGAAACAAAACCTTGTAAGAGCCGTAATGTGGCGCAGAAGTGTGCAGTGTGTTTGCTTGCTGCACGTCTACATTTGAAATATCGAACCTGAGCGTGCAAAAGACGTGATGTGAATGGCTTTTTTTCCCCCCCTGCATGTCATGTGTGCGAGGCTCCGTTTTTATGATGAGAGGAGAGAAAAAGTTGAGAGAGCACTCCAGGTAAATTTTGAAATGTACCAGGTTTAAATATATAGGCTATATATAAAGTTGATAAGCAGTTAAATGTGCTGGTTTACACACACAGAAAAGTGTAAGCTTTTAGTAAGTCCAAGAATAAAATTATTAATTTCCTTGGCATGTTAAATTTGATTTACAGAACTTTTGTGCTGCTTTCTAACAGTTTGGACTTGAATAAAGAGAGAGAACTTGCACTTAACCTTTTCACAGGCATTTTGTTTTCATAGACAGATATCGTGATGTATCATCATAGAATTGTCTAGCAATATATCGATTATTGCAGAATCGCCGTATCGCGATATTATCATATCGTGAGCCATGTATCGGGATTCGTAACATATCGTGAGGTACCCTGCGATTCCCACACCTATTGTTTTGAGGGTCAAGTGTAGAGCCTCAAGGATTAAAATTACATAGTTAAAATAAAAGGATAAGACAATTTATTGTAATATTTTCACTTTTTTAATGAAAGAGTCTAAAGTTAGGTACACCATTTTATATACACACTAACTCATATGTTATAGGGTGTATTTTCTGTATTCTAGGGGTGGGCGGTATGACCAAAATTCTGTTTCACGGTATGACTAATTTTATTTCACGGTAATGATATATTTCACGATATAATTATTAATATTTGTAGTTATTCTAAAAATCGATAAAGTTCTTTATAGAATAAATAAACTCAAACCATTTAGAAATGAAAAGTACTTCACCTTGTTTGATTTTTCTTTTTCTTTTATTTTGTAAATTATTTATTTAGTAAAAACACAACTTTTATATTAACTGCCCCCAACTGACTGATATTATATGCAACTTGTAAGTGCAATTAAACTTTAAATAAGGGGTTTCTGAATTATTTTTAAATCTCATGTTACTGTTTTTAATCCAGTTTATAATATCTAAATATTTTATTTTGAAATATTCTTTTCATTTTGTAGGATACTATTAATACTAGTTATATTGTTTACATTTGTTCCCTGGTATCTGCTTATTATTAGGGGTCGACCGATTATCAGCCTGGCCGATTATCGGCGCCGATATTAAGCATTTTTATGATTATCGGTCATTTTCAAAACCGATACGCCGATAAAATAATTTAATTTTGAAACACGCTATTTGGCTCTGATGCAGCATGTCAGAACTCACCACCACTCTGTGGCCAAAAGCAGTCTCCGCCTGCCGCTCATCTGATTTGTTGGGAGTCACGAGTCTGACTTTTATATTAACTGCCCCCAACTGACTGATATTATATGCAACTTGTAAGTGCAATTAAACTTTAAATAAGGGGTTTCTGAATTATTTTTAAATCTCATGTTACTGTTTTTAATCCAGTTTATAATATCTAAATATTTTATTTTGAAATATTCTTTTCATTTTGTAGGATACTATTAATACTAGTTATATTGTTTACATTTGTTCCCTGGTATCTGCTTATTATTAGGGGTCGACCGATTATCAGCCTGGCCGATTATCGGCGCCGATATTAAGCATTTTTATGATTATCGGTCATTTTCAAAACCGATACGCCGATAAAATAATTTAATTTTGAAACACGCTATTTGGCTCTGATGCAGCATGTCAGAACTCACCACCACTCTGTGGCCAAAAGCAGTCTCCGCCTGCCGCTCATCTGATTTGTTGGGAGTCACGAGTCTGACCAATCAATGCGGAATTCACTCTCACTCCAAAAGCGCTTGCTAACCGCTTGTTGCTAACTAGAGCTGCTTCAGTGATCACGCGTCAGTTGTCTCTCAAAGGTAAGGCAGCAGCAGACCTTCCTTATGTTGCATTAGATCCCAATCCACTAACATTACACTGAAGTTGCAAAACCCCTCAATATTACGGAAAGTATTCAGACCCCCTTAAATTTTTCACTCTTTGTTGTATTGCAGCCATTTGCTAAAATCGTTTAAGTAAATTTTTTCTCTCATTAATGTAC
Organism: Sinocyclocheilus grahami; assembly: GCF_001515645.1. Classification (NCBI taxonomy): domain Eukaryota; kingdom Metazoa; phylum Chordata; class Actinopteri; order Cypriniformes; family Cyprinidae; genus Sinocyclocheilus; species Sinocyclocheilus grahami. The sequence continues at coordinate 1,261,521 of NW_015505227.1, forward strand.
ACACAGCACCCCATATTGACAGAAAAACACAGAATTGTTGACATTTTTGCAGATTTATTAAAAAAGAAAAACTGAAATATCACATGGTCCTAAGTATTCAGACCCTTTGCTCAGTATTTAGTAGAAGCACCCTTTTGATCTAATACAGCCATGAGTCTTTTTGGGAAAGATGCAACAAGTTTTTCACACCTGGATTTGGGGATCCTCTGCCATTCCTTCTTGCAGATCCTCTCCAGTTCTGTCAGGTTGGATGGTAAACGTTGGTGGACAGCCATTTTTAGGTCTCTCCAGAGATGCTCAATTGGGTTTAAGTCAGGGCTCTGGCTGGGCCATTCAAGAACAGTCACAGAGTTGTTGTGAAGCCACTCCTTCATTATTTTAGCTGTGTGCTTAAGGTCATTGTCTTGTTGGAAGGTAAACCTTCAGCCCAGTCTGAGGTCCTGAGCACTCTGGAGAAAGTTTTCGTCCAGGATATCCCTGTACCTGGCCGCATTCATCTTTCCCTCGATTGCAACCAGTCGTCCGGTCCCTGCAGCTGAAAAACACCCCCACAGCATGATGCTACCACCACCATGCTTCACTGTTGGGACTGTATTGGACAGGTGATGAGCAGTGCCTGGTTTTCTCATGCGGGCTTTCATGCGTCTTGCACTGAGGAGAGGCTTCCGTCGGGCCACTCTGCCATAAAGCCCCAACTGGTGGAGGGCTGCAGTGATGGTTGACTTTCTACAACTCTTCTCCCCCGATAGCTCAGTTTGGCCCTAACGGCCAGCTCTAGGAAGGGTTCTGGTCATCCCAAACGTCTTCCATTTAAGGATTATGAAGGACACTGTGCTCTTAGGAACCTTAAGTGCAGCAGAAATCTTTTTGTAACCTTGGCCAGATCTGTGCCTTGCCACAATTCTGTCTCTGAGCTCTTCAGGCAGTTCCTTTGACCTCATGATTCTCATTTGCTCTGACATGCACTGTGAGCTGTAAGGTCTTATATAGACAGGTGTGTGGCTTTCCTAATCAAGTCCAATCAGTATAATCAAACACAGCTGGACTCAAATGAAGGTGTAGAACCATCTCAAGGATGATCAGAAGAAATGGACAGCATCTGAGTTAAATATATGAGTGTCACAGCAAAGGATCTGAATACTTAGGACCATGTGATATTTCAGTTTTTCTTTTTTAATAAATCTGCATAAATGTCAACAATTCTGTGTTTTTATGTC
>NW_015505227.1:1264215-1269303 GCF_001515645.1 Sinocyclocheilus grahami
GGGGGGCTGCCGTGATGGTTGACTTTCTACAACTTTCTCCCATCTCCCGACTGCATCTCTGGAGCTCAGCCACAGTGATCTTTGGGTTCTTCTTTACCTCTCTCACCAAGGCTCTTCTCCCCCGATAGCTCAGTTTGGCCGGATGGCCAGCTCTAGGAAGGGTTCTGGTCGTCCCAAACGTCTTCCATTTAAGGCTTATGGAGGCCACTGTGCTCTTAGGAACCTTAAGTGCAGCAGCATTTTTTTTGTAACCTTGGCCAGATCTGTGCTTTGCCACAATTCTGTCTCTGAGCTCTTCAGGCCGTTCCTTTGACCTCATGATTCTCATTTGCTCTGCCATGCACTGTGAGCTGTAAGGTCTTATATAGACAGGTGTGTGGCTTTCCTAATCAAGTCCAATCAGTATAATCAAACACAGCTGGACTCAAATGAAGGTGTAGAACCATCTCAAGGATGATCAGAAGAAATGGACAGCATCTGAGTTAAATATATGAGTGTCACAGCAAAGGATCTGAATACTTAGGACCATGTGATATTTCAGTTTTTCTTTTTTAATAAATCTGCATAAAGGTCAACAATTCTGTGTTTTTCTGTCAATATGGGGTGCTGTGTGTACATTAATGAGGAAATTTTAGCAAATGGCTGCAATATAACAAAGAGCGAAAAATTTAAGGGGTCTGAATACTTTCCGTACCCACTGTATCTATGATTTCCGCTATGCGGATTCCGCAAAAATACTATTTAAATATGAATCCAGCATGTTCTGCGTGTCTCTGTATGTAAATGGCACAGATGCGTATGCGTTTTATTTTCTACACAATGTGTGCGACGCTCGCGCTGATTTCAGCTTCTGTCATATCACTACATGAGGACATAAATACATGAACAACATGTATTTCATAACTCCAGAACTGCTCTGACTCCTCACTTCATGAGCATTTGACAGATTCATTGGAGTAAAACTATCTTCATATCATTTACATAGACCTACAGAAACAAGTTCCTCATGGCAACCCATCAAAATATAAATTCGGGTTGCTTAATGAAATTATCAGAAATGTATTACTGTGGTGCAGTATGATGTACATGATAATACTACTCGGGTATGAAAGTTTTCCGTCGCTACGACGGATTTCCTTCAATTGGAAAAAATGAGGGGAAAAGAAACATGTAGCACATTGTTGTTCTGCCGGTGTTCTGGCGATTTGTTGGTAGCATAATCTGATAGGTAGCATTATATGTCAGAACACCAGCACACCAAAAATCCTCCCCGCCACGGCTGCAGCTTCTCACTTACAACATAATGCTCGCATCATTCACAGTCGGGTTATTAGCAGAGAACACCGAGCAGGTCTTGAATTTCAGGCGCAGGATTGTGGCTATTAATAATAATTCTACTCATTCCCGCAGGTTCCGCGCTTTTAACGCGATGACAGACAATCTAGTGAGTCAGTGATTCATGATTACCCATTCATAAAGACAGTCAACGAATCAATTGAATGAATGATTCAGTGATCAAATCTGTGATTTGCCGCCACCTGCTGGCGGTTTCAGTTTCATTTTTAGGTATAATTGCAGTTATTTAAATCATTTAATATTTCTGTATTCAAAATTTTATAAAATTTTATTAAAACATTAATATCCACATGAATTTATGAATTTAATTGCACTCATGCCACCTCTGAGCCTCATTGAATGTCTGAAAATGTACCTACAAGCCACTTTTGTGTTCTTCTGTGCCACCTCTGTAGTACAAATAAATTTTTCGTTAATACTAATTTCATGATTGGTAACTTAATTGTCTTATTCTTCTACTTATTACATAGTTTTAAATAGAAATTTTAAAAAGCTTATAAACATAAATATTTGAATTTTACAGATGAAAATTATGCTATTGCAAAGGTAAAAAGAAAATGCCCCTGTTAATCACTTCAGAATTCATCAGAATTTTTGATTATTGATCAGAAGGTGCTCCTTAATTTATTTAAATTAGGAGGACAAGCGCTCTTGATTACAAGAAGAAAAACACTGCTCTTAAACTGGGTGTGTGACAGGTATGGCTAAGGAATGGGGTTTGGCCGAGGAAAAATTCAGTCAAAAAGATTTTTTTTTTGCTTTAACCCCTGACTACAACAATTATTACAACTTTTGTTTAAAAGAATAATCACACAATACACTGTTTCTTCCATGTTTTAATTTTAATGGTAAACCCTTTGTTTGCCCAAAAATAAAGAGTTTACTGTAGGAGTACTACACTCAACCAACACCAGGGAAGGCAGTTTTTGTCAGAGCCCTTGTTATTCTTCATTTTGACATTAATTTTCATTTTTACACCAGACATATATATCGGTTCAAAATATCGGTTATCAGTCTATTTGAATAATCGGTATCGGCATCGGCCTTGAAAAACGCATATCGGTCGACCCCTACTTATTATACTGCATTATTAATGGACTTGTTTTGCTCTTTTTGTGATAACTGGCAACCCTTCACCTGGAGCTTTAATCGGAAGAGTTCAATAGTGACTACAAGGAGAGCAGCAGTATGCAAACTGAACATCAGCTACTGTTAGTGCTGACTAACACCTTATAACCGCATCATTATTTGACTTCAGCCCTCTGAAGACGGACACGTGCTCAACCGCTCATATTCGCGTGTCACTCACTGCGTGTGCACTAGGGTTGTGACGGTGAGGAAATTTTCCCACCAGTTAATCGACGTGTGACAACACCGGTAATACCGGTATCACCGTGAGAGCGGGGCGTTCCCTCTTTTCTTAGCTTTCCTTCGCTTTTAAATAGCTTGTAAAAGCGGTGTGCCCATTTTACTTTCACTTTAAAATGGCGGCAATTCGGAGTAAAGCAATAGTTTGTTTTTAGTTCGTTTGAATTTTCCCTCTTTTCCTCGCTTTCCTTCCGTGCGCATTTTACTTTCCCTTTTGAATTAGCGGCAGTTCGGCGTCAATTGCTTGAATGCAACAACAAAATACAACGTCAAACTCACTTTAGCGTATATATAAAACATAGAACTTTTATTAACAAAACAAATAAAAATACACCATGCTATAGGGTAAGCTATGCCTAATATAAAATAACATAATTTGCATAAAGTTTAATAGGTATACAAAACTGCAAATAAGTAAACATGTATAATATATAACCAAATAAATAAGAAACGTAGAACGTTTATTAGCAAAACGAATGTCAAATAAAATAAATAAATGACACAGTTTAAAGTAAAAATCAGCAAACAATGTGGAAACAATCAAACAAGAAACGAATGTTTAACATCAATTTATTAAAAGTTTAACACAAATTACATGTTTAGGGTCCTATGAAATGTTTTATTTTTTCCAACCTTATGTTTTATTGTTACCAAATTCTGTTTTAGCATGTTTAATTATTTGAAAGCATAAAAACAAGTTTCAATTATTCTTACAATTTTTTTCCCATCAGAAATTCTGTGTTGATTCTGTGTTTACATTTTTTTAAGGCATAAAACATTCATTTAATTTTTATCTTTTAAATAATGAAAATTCAACATTTAATTTTTTGGGAAAATAAAGGGGATTTAATATTACAATTGAAATATTGAAGAAATATTGTATGATTATTTCTTAAAAACAAGGTTTTAATAATTTTAGTAGTAGTATTACATACATTCTACTGAACAACTGTAATATATTTCTGCCGCAATGTCTTCAAGCAAAACCAAACTTTTATTTTGATGGGTTGCCGTGAATACCTTTACATTTCTGTGTGTATGTGATATGAGTGTTTTACTCAAATGAAACCGTAAAATGCTCATTAAGTGAGACTCAGAGCAGTTCTGGAGATGTCGTTCATGTATTTATGATGCTAAGATCACCGGAAGCGCGTGTGCTTCAGTACGAGTAGTAAACAAAACCGCGCGTCTGCGCCATTCATTAACACAACTCACTTGTGTGTGCGCATCGGGGCGGAATTCCGCTGTGCGCGAGAGCACGACCATGTAACGTAGAGACAGAAATAACATGCCGTTGTGTAAATAAGATAAATAACATAAGGCTATTTAGTTTGTTTAATAAAAGAACAAGGTATAGACCTGTTCTATAGAAAAGGTAACTTTAAATAACTTCTGTTGTGAACTAGCGCTATAGAGAAAATAAAAGTTAAAAAAAAAATTCAACTAACTTGACCTTCAATGGGGGCGGGGGGTGCCGTTGGGAGGGCGGGCCGCCCCCCCTAATATAATGGCAGGGGAAATACTGAACCATTTTTTGTAGGGTATTGCTACTCTTGTAGGTGTGGTTTCAGTGTTTTCGTAAAATGTGGCTTTTATTTACAAAAAATTTCAATAAAATCTTGTTCTGACTAGTAATTCCTTAATAAAGATAGTGGATAAAAGGGCCTTGTGACAAGGCTTCACCCCAGCCAAGGAGGTTTGGAAGCAAACACAGAGCTCACAAAGACAGTCTCATGCTTTTCTGACACAATTTTATTTTTTATATATTTTTTTTGTTCCTAGAATATCCTGAAGATCAGTTATCTTGTACTGGTAAAGGTCACATGAGCTGCAGTACCACCACACTGATTGGTATGTCAGTGGTGGAACATGGTATTCGATATAGGTCGACCGATATATCAGTTTTGCCGATTAATCAGCACCGGTAGTTGATTGCTGGAACTATCAGTTATCGTCAAAAATCCATGCCGATAGTTTTCCCGGGTTGCGTCCATTGCTGGAGTGGCTGAGAAGGGTCTGCTGTCAGTATACTAGGGCTGTGTATCACCAGCAAAGTCACGATACGTATCACGATACGATACATATCACGATACATGACTGCACTGAATTTCACCTCAGCAGAATTTAGAAAAACAGCTGTTTATTAAACACTATAGTGCCATTTCTAACTATTGGCAGAGCAGGCAGTTGACCTCTGCATTATGAAGGGCCTCCATAACTGTACCACAGTACAATATAAGTAATGGCATATGTTTCATGTTTACATTACAACCAGGTACAATATTCTGATTGTTTGCATATTGTTTTTAAAACCCCAAATAATGATGTACTTGTTCTAATAAATTTATATTGTAATGTACTCAT
>NW_015505227.1:1269466-1269821 GCF_001515645.1 Sinocyclocheilus grahami
TGCACGTCTGTGCCAGCATTTGTGTGAAACAGAAGCAGTTTGATGTGAAGTTCAGTCACACACCCTTGCGGCGTTGCGGCCGAACTCAGACATTCAGGAACAAACTTTTTAGCGCTGCCCCGCAGTTTTATCAACTAAATAGCTCAAGAGCTACATTATCTTTCTCAACAAGGAGCTGGTAGTATCATTGTTTCTAAGGAAATTAAAGCCACAGCTTTACTGTTAATAGAAAAACATGGCAAAACGGTGGTAATTCATACATACACATCCCCTCTCTCTCTCTCTCTCTCTCTCTCTCTCTCTCTCTCTCTGTCTCTCAGAGGAACATATATATACTTACTCTGTACTGATTTTT
>NW_015505227.1:1269996-1275218 GCF_001515645.1 Sinocyclocheilus grahami
GCTAAACTGCAGCTAACCGCTGTTTTCAGAAAGCAAGCGCGTTTATCCACAGTGGAGAGAGCGCGCGTGCACAGGGTTGCCAGGTTGACAAAGATAAGTATAAGCACGCTTAGCAGATATTTCCGTATTGCGCAAGTGTGAAGCTCTGTTTCGGGGATTATGTCTCTTTATTCCAGGCAACCCAGTTGTGTTCCTCTGCTGCCAGATTAAACCTTGTTGTAGCCTATATATGCTCTATTCATTCTTTTTTAGAAACCTCGCACTTTTCTACTCAATGTTAAACGTTGTAAAATTTTAAACAAATTAAGCATGGTCCACTGCTGCACACGTGCCACAATATCGATACAGGGCCAGCTGTATCGATACTCGTATCGTCAAATCTCTGTGACGATACATCGTCGTATCGATATTTTTAACACAGCACTACAGTATACAGTGCGAGAGCGGCCTCTAGTGGTTGAAATCATTGACAGCACGTGCTATTTGTTTAGACACGTGATACTGCACGCTGAACAGAGCGGGAAACTTCAGACGCGGATTTAAATGCAGCCGACAGAAAATCCTGCCGCGCCACAGAGCGCCATTCACATAGTTTTCCTTTAAATTACATTATATTGGTCCCGAATCATTGTTAATGTACATAATGAATTGTGTATTGTGCATTTTCAGCAAAACGTTTGTCTTTCTGTGGCTCTAATAAAGTCTGTGTGCTTAATTTATAGAGCTATAATATAGGTTGCGCTTTCTCTTTCCGTTTGCTCCGTTTTTTTTAAACGCCGAACTTCAAACTCATCTATACCAAATTGTTCATTCTTGAAGTAAACTTGTGTCTGTTTGGTGGTTGTGTATATATTTAAAGATGTACATCTTTAAGCATGACAGTTGAAATGAAATGGTAACACTTTAAAATAAGAGTCCATTTGTAGCATTAAGATGAATGAAAGCTGTGCAAGTATTGTTCCTTGTTAGAGTGTGTTAATTTCAACATTTACTATTACTAGAATTATTATTATTTTTACTAATACTACTAGTATGGTTCAGTACTGGTTTTGTTAATAAAATACTATTTTAGTTTTTTTTCAGTATAGGGCTGGGCGATATGGCCAAAATTTATATCACAATATATTTCTTAATTTTGGTCGATACGATATAATTCCGATATTGATATGAACACTATTTAAAAAGCCTTGTAAAAACTGCCAAGAACGCCCACAACAGATGTCTGTGCATATAAACTTATGAAAAATTTATTTGCCAAGTCTGACACCGCATATAAAACCATATAATACTTTAGCAAAAAAAAACAGCACAAATAAATTAATGTTCACCTGTTTGTATTTAGCCTTCATACAAACAACAAATGTGAAATCACTGTCAAATAAACATCTCAGACTCACCTTAGAAAGCGGTAGAACTTGCGGTTTCTCCAGTAACGGCTGTAATCAAAGCAGCTCCGCTCATGAACGCTACTTTATCAGATCAAATGAAAATGTCATCGAAACTTTTCTGAAGACAGTCGGTTCCCTTCAGAGATGCATTCATATAAAACACCCGCGCCACGTTTTGATTTTGAAACGTACAGTGCTCATGTTTGTTCAACGAAGTCAAAACAGCACAAATAAATTAATGTTCACCTTTTATTTGTATTTAGCCTTCATACAAACAACAAATGTGAAATCACTGTCAAATAAACATCTCAGACTCACCTTAGAAAGCGGTAGAACTTGCGGTTTCTCCAGTAACGGCTGTAATCAAAGCAGCTCCGCTCATGAACGCTACTTTATCAGATCAAATGAAAATGTCATCGAAACTTTTCTGAAGACAGTCGGTTCCCTTCAGAGATGCATTCATATAAAACACCCGCGCCACGTTTTGATTTTGAAACGTACAGTGCTCATGTTTGTTCAACGAAGTCAAACGGCACAAATAAATCAGTGTATGGGAAACTGGTAATGCAGTGTTTCCCCTAGGTTCCCCTGGCTTTTTTTCCATAGAATATTCATACTGACAAACCTAGCGACTTTTTTTGGATAAACCTTAGCTATGCTTCAGTTGGAAGATTTCGCCAGTGCTGTCCCGCGAATGCGAGGTGTGACTTTCCCGGAGAAGTGTCACCTCTCTCGGCATCTGTTCTGTGCAGTGAGCGGCAGAGAAGCAGCACATTCAGTTGGCCGCACCGCAGCCGACTCGTCAATAAATGAGTACAAAACAGCGTTTCCAAGCACCTGTCGCTTACTGATTGTTTGGAATTATAAATATGAGCGTAGTTCGTCTGTTAATATCACATGCACTTTTTTGTTAGTTGTTTTTTTTAGTTTGTTACTCAGACGCAGGCAGTGCGCTGCATGAGACAAAAAAGTAATATAGCCAAAACAACCACATAGCCGCTCTTTAGTGTAGATTAGGGCTGCACAATAAATCGCATGCGATATTTAATGCGCATCTTGTCAGAAAGCCGGTTCTGTAATCAGCGGTAAATCTCCATCACGTGCATGCTTTCACATTGAGCAGCATTAACTACACAGTTAATGCAGCACACTGCGCAAAAAATCGCGTGAATATGAACATGGTTTTGCTCAGCTCGTCAGTGAACAACGGCTCTGTGATTCTAATGCTGCTCAATGTGAAAGCACGCACGTGATGGAGATTTACAGCTGATTACAGAACCGACTTTACTGATAAGATGCGCGTTAAATATCGCATGCGATTTTATAGTGCAGCCCTAGTGTAGATGCATGTTGATTTTATCAGACGATGCCGCGATTATAAATGAGTGACTCCTGGTTAACGTATTAAAAGAGGTTGTGTTTAGTCACTATTTAATGTGGTATTTTTTTGACAATATTCACTCATCATGACAGTAAAAATAGGGCATTCTAAGTCAATATACTGCAGTATTTTCTCGCTCAATCAGTAGAAAATATGGCTAACACCCGGTCATGCATGAAAAAAAAAAATACCGCCATGTACCGTGAAACCGGTATGATTTTAAAAAATACAGTGATATAAATTTTTGGTCATACCGCCCAGCACTACTTTCTATTATATCTTTCTTTCTCTCCATTTCACCAATCTGGTTTGAATGTTTCATAAAATGTTTTGGTATTCTTGTGCATCCTTTTTAAAGTGTAAAAGCTCAGTTAAATTGAAACTGCATGGAAAATAGCGACTGGTATTTTGCCACCTGCACATAAATTTGTGCAAACTGTTTTTTTCAAAGTTGCTGTTTTCATTTTGAGGGGAGGTGGTTTAACTACCTTTTCTTTCTCACATATAATATATTGTAATGGCTATCTCACAAGACAAGGTAACATTTCAGGTTTGAGCCCTGTTGCTTTGCGAATTAATTTTGTTTCTCTGTTCTCAGAATATTCACCAGATCCATTAAGGCACGGCACATCAGCTTGTTACATTTAATAAGAATGGGTTACACCTAAAGGGTTTTGACAGCACAGAATGAATTGGTTTATGTTCCGGATTTAGTTATTGGTGCTGTCAACTACTACCTGCATTCATAGTCAGTTCAAACGTCACAGTCTGTGGTCATTGTTATGAGTATAAACCTTGCCTGACGTCACAGAACAGTAGGTCTTGTAGTAGTACAAGAGTAGGTTTTGTAGTTACTCCATGTAGAAATGTGCTCATATCAATCCTCTATATGAAACTTTCTCTGGCCTTGTGTTTGTATTTTTGTCCATTGATTCAGTCAAGCATTGTGCAGTGGTCCTCAACTGGTGGGCAACCCTTTACGGACACCTTAGCAATTGAATCGCCATTGGCTAGTAATTTTTTTTTTGTTTACTCGCCAGACTGAGACTGATATATATATATATATATATATATATATATATACATACACATACAGTCGTGGTCAGAATTGTTGGTACCCTTGTCAAAAAAGGCTGTGAAAATAAATCTGCATTGTTAATCCTATTGATCTTTTATTTTAAAAATGTACAACAATCTAACCTTTCATTAAAAAATAAGAATTTAAAAATATCATCCATCACAATGATATATAGTTCTGATGTGCAGAACAAGATTGTTGAGCTTCACAAAATAGAAAGTGGCATTCAAAAAAGAGCTAGAGTATTGAAAACTCCCATTTCCACCATCAGGGCAATAATTAAGAATTTCCAATCAACTAAAAATGTTACAAACCTTCCTGGAAGAGGACCTGTGTCTATATTGTCCTAATGCACGGTGAGGTGGAGCGTTTGAGCGGTTAAAGGCTCTCCAAGGACCACAGCTGCAGAATAGCAGAGATTAGTTGAGTCTTGGGGTCAGAAAGCCTAAAAAAAAAGTCAAACAGCACCTACATCACAGACGTTGTTTGGAAGGGTTTCAAGAAAAAAAAATCAAGAAAAGAAAATGCTCTCATCCAAAAACAAACTCCAGCATATTAATTTGCCAGACACTACTGGAACTTCAAACAGGACTGGGTTCTATGGTCAGATAAAACAAAAAATTTAGTGTCAGCAAACACTCAAGATGGTTTTGGTGCACACCGGAGAAAAAAAGTACCCCATGAAATATACTGCTGGATCTTTAATGTTGTTGGTGTATTTTTCTGCCGGAGGTCCTGGACAACTTGTTTAGATGCATGGCATCATGGTTTCTATCAAATAGCAACAGATAAAAAATGTAAAACTGACTGTCCATGCTAGAAATCTTATAATGGGCCATGGTTGGATCTTACAACAGGACAATGATCCAAAAACAAACACAAAATCAAAGCAAAAATGACGTGACGCCTAAATTTTCTGTCCGATTGCATTTTTTCAGTTAAAAATTGGTTTAAATGCATAAAAAATATGCCATATATATGAAGGACCTCTCCCATGTATGAACTCACTTTTTTCTGTTATTCAAAGTGTCAAACTATCATGTGGTGCGACCGTCCGGCCATAACTTTTTTTTTATTGTAAACATCTTTGAAATGACCCTAAATTTATTCAAATTAATTGTATGCACTATTTGGCGTGATTTCCAAAGTGTTTTGTAATCCTGTGTAAAATTGCAAAGCATTTGTATTTATATTTCCATCATAATATAAAAACAAACTTTGTCCGATGATGTCCGTTTTATGAAATATCATGTGGTGTGGCCATCAAGAAACTACCGTTTTGGGACTTTTATGTTGAAATCCATTCAAAGATAAGACTTTGCATCATATACTAATTTGCTAAGGACCCATGGAAGCATCAAGCAGGTTTATAAGT
>NW_015505227.1:1275426-1295594 GCF_001515645.1 Sinocyclocheilus grahami
TCTGAAGTATATTCCCATTCATATTTATAATTTGTAGCTCACCAGGGTGATTATGAACATGAAATTATCCAGCCATTGCTTCCTGTTTAACAGGAATATAAAAATTCCCTTAATCATCCATCACAATGATATATAGTTCTGATGTGCAGAACAAGATTGTTGAGCTTCACAAAATAGAAAGTGGCATTCAAAAAAGAGCTAGAGTATTGAAAACTCCCATTTCCACCATCAGGGCAATAATTAAGAATTTCCAATCAACTAAAAATGTTACAAACCTTCCTGGAAGAGGACCTGTGTCTATATTGTCCTAATGCACGGTGAGGTGGAGCGTTTGAGCGGTTAAAGGCTCTCCAAGGACCACAGCTGCAGAATAGCAGAGATTAGTTGAGTCTTGGGGTCAGAAAGCCTAAAAAAAAAGTCAAACAGCACCTACATCACAGACGTTGTTTGGAAGGGTTTCAAGAAAAAAAAATCAAGAAAAGAAAATGCTCTCATCCAAAAACAAACTCCAGCATATTAATTTGCCAGACACTACTGGAACTTCAAACAGGACTGGGTTCTATGGTCAGATAAAACAAAAAATTAGCTTTTTAGCAGCAAACACTCAAGATTTGGTAAAAAAGTACCCTATGTGTACAATGAAATATACTGCTGGATCTTGATTTTTCTGCCTGAGTTCCTGGACATCTTGTTTAGATGCATGGCATTGTGGATTCTATCAAATAGCAACAGATAAAAAATTTAAAACTGACTGTCCATGCTAGAAATCTTATAATGGGCCATGGTTGGATCTTACAACAGGACAATGATCCAAAAACAAACACAAAATCAAAGCAAAAATGACGTGACGCCTAAATTTTCTGTCCGATTGCATTTTTTCAGTTAAAAATTGGTTTAAATGCATAAAAAATATGCCATATATATGAAGGACCTCTCCCATGTATGAACTCACTTTTTTCTGTTATTCAAAGTGTCAAACTATCATGTGGTGCGACCGTCCGGCCATAACTTTTTTTTTTATTGTAAACATCTTTGAAATGACCCTAAATTTATTCAAATTAATTGTATGCACTATTTGGTTCAAAGTGTCAAACTATCATGTGGTGCGACCGTCCGGCCATAACTTTTTTTTTATTGTAAACATCTTTGAAATGACCCTAAATTTATTCAAATTAATTGTATGCACTATTTGGCGTGATTTCCAAAGTGTTTTGTAATCCTGTGTAAAATTGCAAAGCATTTGTATTTATATTTCCATCATAATATAAAAACAAACTTTGTCCGATGATGTCCGTTTTATGAAATATCATGTGGTGTGGCCATCAAGAAACTACCGTTTTGGGACTTTTATGTTGAAATCCATTCAAAGATAAGACTTTGCATCATATACTAATTTGCTAAGGACCCATGGAAGCATCAAGCAGGTTTATAAGTGTCTTTTCAAATTTGGAAAAAAATTACCTTTTTAACGGCTGGTATGTAGTTACCGTATTTGGATATCATGTGGTATGACCTCAAAAAACAATGAATATTAAGTTATTTCTGCAAGTATTTATTTTCGTTATAAATGTCATAGTGACCTTTTGTGGGAAGCTAGCTTGTTTTGTATATGTGGCCAATTCTGTGCTTGTAAATTTTGACTGAATTTGAAAATATCATGTGGTGCGACCACTGCAGAGTGTATTCCATTATAGATATATGTCCCAGATTGGCAGTTTTTGTGCTTTTATATTCAATTGATGGTTTAAAATATCTTATTTTAGTATAATTTGGAATAGACTTTTATGCAATTTGGGTCATTTCAGACGGTTTGTTTAATCTTTGTACAATACGAGAAAAAATGCACACACAAAAAAAAAAATCGGCGCTTGTAATTTTAGTTTAGTAGTTATGCATTTATTAGTAATTTATTTATATATTAAATCTATATTCTGCCAGATTCCACTGCCAAGCAAAGTAAAATAAACGCTCGCCATAGGCAGCATGTTAATTCTGACCCTGCACTCTAGCACAAACTCCAGATGTCATTTTCTACTATAAGAAAGATGTTCATGTTATCTCGGAACCTGAGCCAGCAACCTCCCCCTACTCTAAATTGACCTGCCCCCCTTAGTTACTGTTGCTACGTCCGACAAACCATGGCACTTTTATGCCATACATCATGTTCTCACGCATTGAAAAATACATCACGGAGCAAAGAGGACACTGACAATGAGCTGACAGACAAGACAGAGCTGGTTACTTTTAGTATGAAACAAAGTGTCAGTGTTCAAATTTTCCTTTTTATTTTTTTTTTAAAGAAATTCAAACAACAAATACTGTTTTGTGGCTCTTTAACGTGTCGTGACAGATCGCTGTAACGCCTCGGTTCAAGCGGCACATGAACTGATCATCTCTTCATCTTTACTATTCATAGCACAAAATAAACATGAATGAACATCAAAAGGTATCTTGTTTCAACCGTGAAAATATGTCAATACACACCATTTTTCAAGTTCAAGTCCACCGACGTTAATCTACTCTCCTGTCTGGTTTGTTTGTCGGACAAAAATGACTACTATATAATGGCGTTATAATATGTAAGACTGCCTGTTAATCAAACTCCTGGCGAAAGGGTCAATTGAGCAGCCAATATTGGGCAAAGTGCAGAAAGAAATGGGGCTAAAGAAATGACTGCAGTTAATGCCACATGCTGCACTTTTCACACGTCTCTTTAAATAGATTTTTAATGATATAAGGTCTTTGTGTCATTTGGAGCAACCGCTCATCATGTGGTGCGACCAATAATAGCAATAACTGTATTAAAAATAAAATACCTAATTTCTTTGGTTGAAATATGAATCACTGCTACAGTATGCTTAAGTGAATGGTATTTTTAAAACATTTTGATCAGTTTTATACAATTTACAGGAAAAATAAGTGTTAACTACATTTAAGAAAGCAACTCTGAAATTATAGAACAAAAATAAGAGATCATTATTTACAAAAATTCAAATTAAATGCAAATACTTTTTCTAAACACTTTAATTACTGGGAACATTTTTAAAAAATGTTAAGGAAATTATTTAATTTTAATGTAAATCATGATCGCACCACATTACATTTTTTAAGGCCAATTCATCTCGATGAAAAAACACATCACTTCATTTTAATATGAATTTACGTGTACACAACATTCTTAATGTTTGAACAATTACAATAGATTTTATTATTTTTTGTATTTTAAAATGGACCTGTCGAAAATCCTTATACGTCAGTGACCCATATACATGTTCATTTAATAAAAAGCAGTAAGTGATCACTTGGTCTAGATTTTTTTTAACTGCTTAAATTTGCACTAAACATTTTCTATTTACTTTGTAAGAATAACTTCTATCTAAATAGTTTGCTGTTGTTTTTTAATGGGGGCAAAATAATATATATTTTTTTTATTATTTAAAAGCAAATGCAAACATATCAAGATATATAGAATATCGTAAAATGTAACAATATCGAGAATTTTTTTTTTTATATCGCCCAGCCCTAGTATCGGTGATCGGTATTGACAGATACTGCTTTCTGTGATCGGTGATCGGCCTCAAAAATCCTGATCGGAGCACCCCTAGTAAATAAGGGTGACATCTAGTGGAGAAGACTAATTATAAGATTGACGTTAATTAGATCTGGTTTTAAATGTGTGCTGAAATAAAAACTGGAAAAGATCGATTCATTCATTCCGGCGTAGTAATCAAGGAACTTTGCTGCCGTACCATAGGCGCAATGATATTACGCAGCGCCTGAAAATAGTCCACAGCTTGTAGGTTATGTTGATGAAAGTTAGCCTATTTTCAGGCGCTGCGTAACATCATTGCGCCTGCTGCGCACCCATGGTACGGCAGCAGAGTTCCTTGATTATTATGCCGGAATGAGAGTATAGTTCCTGGCCATATCGGCCTAGAAAATCGCAACTTTTCATTTTCAGTCGGTCTTAGTACTACATGTAACTACAGAAGAGTCAAGTTTTAAATAGGAAAAATATAGAAACTCTTTGGTCATTTTTGAGCGAGATGCTAACGGTCTAGCCAGATTCAATGAGCTATGCTAAGCTGCAGCTAAAAGTGCTACCGCCAGACCCGGAGATCGGCTGAATAGATTCGAAAACAGTAAAACTCATCTGCTTAACTATAGGGGAGTTGGAAAATTAGCCTATTTTCAAAAATAGTGAAGTGTTCCTTTAACAACAACAAACACCAGAGAGCAGCAAAATTATAGATTACTTTCACTAAAACACAGCAGAAAAAAAAAACAATGCTGCAAATATAGTTATTTTTTTTACTTGTTACTATTACCATTTATCTATAACCTTTTCAAACCCGATGTGACAAAACATTTCTAATCTACATTTAGCATTATTAATCTGTAGGCTAAGAACATTTCAAAAGAATCATGTAATTATAATTGGGTAATTGTTGTTAGATGGCTGCGATGGAACTTAAATGTTGAAACTGCTGGTTATCTTTTCTGTTCAAGATGTTAACGTTTTGATTATTGTAACTAGGGATGTCAATTTTCAATCATTTCCATGATCGATCGTCATTTAAATTAACGATCAATTAATCGTTAACTAAAATGCGTCTATTGCAGTGGCACGCAATCACCGGCATGACAGGATGTGCAAAAGCCACTCAAAAAAAAAAGGAAAAAAAAAAAAAAGGAGATCCGCTTTTTCAACCGAATTAAAGGGGTATTAGTCTGAATAATTACTAATAAAGTAGCAGGATTGTAAAATTAATAGATGTGATTGATCATTTTATCAAATGAAGAGCGTGCTGTATGTTTGAGATCATTACAAGTTGTAGGAATGAATAGCCTATCTGTCCTGTGTCCCGCAATCCTGCAAAGCGCAGACCCCGATATGAAACAATAATCTGGGGAAATGACTTGTGAAACAATAATATGGGGAAATGACTTGTGAAACAATAATCTGGGGAAATGACTTAGTTACTACATTTCTATTGCTTTCCATGTTGAAGAACTTTGTGTTGTTTCTATTTGAATGTACTTTTAAAGTTTAAATCACATTAAAAGCTTAATTTGAACATTATGAATATATAAAACACATATACATGTTCAGTCAATCCATGATAAACCACGTAATTTGACTTGGGATGTTTCTTTGTGTCTTGTGTTTCTTCAGGCTGCCCCCTGGCACAGTGGTAGGTGGGTGGTGTGGAGCTGGCCTCGGCACCGGGAGAGGCCCCCTCGCCCGCCCCCTCCCAGCGCTGCATGGCTGCAATGGCGCCCGCTCTGACCGACACTCCGGCCGAAGCTCACCGCATACGCTTCAAACTGGCTCCGTCCTCCTCCACCCTCTCCCCGAGTGGCGTGGAGGGAAGCGGTACCGGCAACCACATCCTCGTGTCCAGTAACGGCGCCGTCAAGCGCAAGGCCTCGGAGGAGCGCCCCTCTCGCGGGGCTGGCCCCTGCAAGCCCATCGTTACCTCATATCACTGTTCAGATGTGTCCTTGGCAAAAGAGTCCCTGAAGCTGCAAGGTGTTCTACTGCAGACACACAACATCCTGCCGAGCCTCATACCACGCAAGCACCAGGCTTTAGAGCTCTCCGAGGAACAGCCAAAGAGCATCATGAGTGCCAGTGGAGGAGGTGGACCATGTGGGCCACCCACAGTTAACGGCATAGCAAAGAAAGTGACTAAACCAACTGACCGAGACAAAGAGGTGACCTTAAATGGTGGCCAACATACCGTCGAGCAGGATTTGTCAAATCAGACTGAAGTTGTCAATTCTACTGTGGGACTGACAAGCAACGGTCCTCTACGAGAAGCTGCAGAGCGGCACCAGCTGTCAACGGGTGAGTCTCAGAACTGTCCCAGTAATGGAGCACCTCCTGCAACATCTCCAACCTCCAGCGCACCTTTCACAGAAGACAAAATTTCGGACTGTCCGGCATTAGGCAGTGAAGATATGTTGGCGCTCTCGCTTGCTACCCGCCAAGACCCTTTAGGTGGCCTTGGGCCGGAGCTAAGCGACCGTACTCAGCACAGCCAGAGCAGACAAAGGGAGATCGAGGTGCGGCTATGGCGATTACGCAAACGGCTGCAGGTGGTGCAGGCCAAGCAGGTGGAGCGGCATGTGCAACAACAGTTGGGCGGTCTACTCAAGAGCACACTGGGTGCTCTGGATGCCAGGCGGCCGAGGGGCCATCACAGCGATGACTCTCTCACCCCTCAGGAGAGGGACGGACTAAGACGTTTCCTGAAGAGTGGATCCATGCCGGCTGAGTTAGAGCGACTGTCCCTGAGCTGCACCACCAACCTGCGATCTGCCGAATGCGCATTCGATTCCGATGCCACGGAAAGCAGCTCAGGAGGAGAAACTGATGTGGAGGAAGATGAACTGGCTCGGGTCGACATTGAGCAACGCCACATTCCTCTGTGAGTACCAACCTTGATTATTTCTCAAATAATGCAAATCTAGATAGTTTGAGGATGAAGTAATGAGTATGATGGTCAGGGTTCCCACGCGCCCTGGAAAATTAATGGCTAATTTTCCAGTCCTGGAAAACACATGGTAAATGAGAGAGAATTTTAAGTGTCCTGGAAAATCTTGTTGTTTTCCTGCAAAATTATTAAAAAAAAAATACTTGAAACAGTTAATGTTAGAAGTTAACAGAGGCCAGAGATGCTGAAGACAAACGCAAAGGGGGGAAAATACTGTAGCAAACTCACTGTGCACAATGCACGAAATATTGGAAGAAAATCATAATATTGAATTAGAGATGGGGGTCTATATAAATGTATCTCTGATGGGAGCTGATTGTCTTCAGAAAAGTTTAGATGTTTTTTTTCATCATGCCTCTGTATAATGCACACTGAAGTAGTGTTTATAAGCGCTGCACTGCTTTGTTTACAGCGGTAACCAAGGAAACGCACTATCACGCTGTTCCAGAAGCACCACCTGCTGTCAGAGTGTCAATTTATGCTCTCATTCAGCCTGTCTGCTGTTTTTGTCTCGTTCAGATATGTTTTATGTAGCATAATTTCATAAGATGAAGTTACATCTAGAAAATGCATCTAATTTAAATAAAAAACTGCTCATGCAGTATGTAGCATCTTTGTTTGGATCGTGATTTAAAATGCAGTGCTTCTCATTTTAAATGGCATGAAAGTTTGGCTTGTAATAGAGCAAGAGATTCTATCTCATCTCTTGCTTTTAAAAAAATGAAATATATAATAATCGGAATCTGCCCATTTGCTTGTAAAAAAAAAATCGGAATCAGCGATGAAAAATCAAGATTGGTATATCATTACTGACTTTTGACAGTGTGAACACTGATGCGTTTCCCATCGTTCTATCCAATGGTCCGCTTAAGAGAAGTATTTTGAATGATTCTGTTTAGTCTTGTGGTGAATGTTTGGAGTTAAGTGGAAAGCAGCTTTGCTAACAGTAGTTCAGTAACTTGTTGACTAATTATTTTGATTATTGTCTTAAGTAGGATATTATTCCTTATGTACCAAGTCGATACTGAAATTTAAAAATGTAACAATACTGGCCTTTCTGCAGCACTGGTATACCAAGTACAGACTCAATGCTGTACTCGCTGATAGGCCTCTGCTTTCAAACACTTCCGTGCATGTTTATATCACTTTCCGCGAACAGCGATATGCAGTGGCCTGTTGGAGGTGTTTTAGTCAGAATCCACAAATTTTTCGCTTGTCCCTTCTACAGCATAATTAATGATTTATTTATTTTTTATTTTCAAATAGTTAAATACTTTCAATATTTTGTTTGCCATATTACTGAAATTGGCTCTGAAAATAATTTGTTGAAATGTATAATTGAAAGCTCATATTAAAGAGCTGATTTTATAAGTCATGGCCATACATTGTAAGTTTTTAAAGACTTTTGGAGAGATAAATATATTACTTTAGGGTGTGTTCTAGGGCTGCACAATAAATCTAAATGGAATCGAGATCGCGATTCGACAGAAGCTGCGATTGTCATGCCTATCAGTGAAGCATGGTTCTGTGATCAGCAGTAAAGCTCCATCCAAAGGCCAGAGGGCGCTCTCGCGCTGAAACTCCAAATACGCCTCGCAGAAGAAACCCAGAAAATGGCTATCGCTGCAGCTGAATAAACAGAAGATTCAACTGCTTTCATTGATTCAACGTGACTAATAAACACACGACTACGGCAATATACTGTTTATCTGAGTTCTTATTATTCTAATTTTCATTAAAATAAAGTATATTTATAATGCAATGCCTTTATCACTGCTTAAATACTATGAATTATGTTGCGTGCCTTATTCTGTGTAAGAAGCCACATCATCTCACAGAAGGATTTATTTCAAACACTCGACTGACGTTATGAAGTGAGTTTGGAGTAAAAATGTTATTAAATGTGGTATTTTCACATGCTTTCAGATGGAGCAGCATTTACTTCACAGAGCCGTAGTTCACTGAGAAGCTATGCAAACAGCTGTCATTATCGTGAACGATTTCTTCGATTTCATAATCGCGCAATAAAATCGTCTGCAATTTATTTATTTATTTTTTTTGCGTAACTTGTGTCAGTGAACTATGTGTAGTAAATTCTGCTCCATCTGAAAGCACGTGATGATGATTTCCTGCTGATTACAGAACCGGCATTACTATCAAAATGCGCATGACAATCGCATTCGATTAATCGTGCAGCCCTAGTGTGTTCCTTGTCTTTTATTCCCATTTTTAATTAAATTAAAAGTGTCCTGGAAAAGTCCTCGGAAGTCCTGGAAAACGATCACTGAAAAAGAGTGGGAACGCTGATGGTACATTTCTGATGTAGGATAAGTGCTGATGCAGGCTGGGTCAAGCTGTTTCATGAAACCATTGCATTCTTGCATGGTAATTATCCATGATGCGCAAATGCTATTGAACGATTGTAAATTATCAGTGAGTGGCTGTTGTTCATCTCTGTTCATTTGTAAGTGTTGATTTGTTCTCTTAAATTTGAGATGATGGTGATTGCTTTTGTTACAAAGGAATTATCTTGATGATGATATATGTTTGTCTCTTGAATATCATTACCATCCTGGTTAAACAAGGACAAATGGCCGCACTCTCTCTAACACACACCAAGCCAGTCGTTCCCTTCCCAAGGGCTGAGCCTTATTTTAATACACTCAAATGTCAAAGGATTTTTCTTGAGAGACAGTGCGCCACTTCCTTAAATCCATACGCACACTTTCTCAGTCAGTTATTGGGCCTGTTTTCATCCATCCCAACCTCCGGGTAAGAACACAACATCCTTTCATTGTTTTACATTTATTTGTTTTTTTTTGTACCACTTTTCCAAGTGAGTGGCTGTTGTTCATCTCTGTTCATTTGTAAGTGTTGATTTGTTCTCTTAAATTTGAGATGATGGTGATTGCTTTTGTTACAAAGGAATTATCTTGATGATGATATATGTTTGTCTCTTGAATATCATTACCATCCTGGTTAAACAAGGACAAATGGCCGCACTCTCTCTAACACACACCAAGCCAGTCGTTCCCTTCCCAAGGGCTGAGCCTTATTTTAATACACTCAAATGTCAAAGGATTTTTCTTGAGAGACACTTCCTTAAATCCATACGCACACTTTCTCAGTCAGTTATTGGGCCTGTTTTCATCCATCCCAACCTCCGGGTAAGAACACAACATCCTTTCGTTGTTTTACATTTATTTGTTTTTTTTTTGTACCACTTTTCCAGTATTCTTATTTTTGCAAGGAAAGTAATCCTCTTTTCAAGGAAGATGTAGATAATTGATAAAAGCTTGGCACGAGAAGATGTATAGCTGTGATAAATTCCACTTTTGCCTAATTTTGCTCTACTTGGTGTACATTTAAAAACTCTTTTGCTGCATCATTGTAGTTGGATAGTGTCTCAATAGAGTGGGGGAACTATGACGTCAGAACCCGGAAGTGTAATTCGCCACGGGTTCCTTCGAGATTTTCCTGTGGAGTTTTATTATGGGGTTTTTCAATTAATGAGTAAAATAAAGCTTGTGGTAAACTTAACTTGACGATACTTTTATGTTTTGTTCTACAATGTAAACTGCACACACTCACAGCCCAAACGTTCTTATCTAGTTAGTTGATAAAAACATACGTATTTCAAAATTTGTGTTTTGGTTATGGATGCATGTAATTTACGTTGTAGAACAAAAAAGTAAAAGTATCGTCAAGTTATGTTTACCACAAGCTTTATTTTACTCATTAATTGAAAAACCCCATTATAAAACCCCATAGGAAAATCTCGAAGGAACCTGCAGTGAATTACTCTTCCGGATTCTGACGTCATAGTTCCCCCACTCTATGGCCTGGTGAGTCAGGAAATTATTATTATTTTTTTAATCAAATAGCCTAAGACCACTCCATGAGGGGGATAACTTACATTGAGCAGAGTCAGTCACATGACTATTGCGCAAGGACAAATAGGCTTACTTGCAGATTATGTGACGAGTATAGTGAAGCGTGTGTAGCTTGTTAGTTTTTTTTGTTTGTTTTTAACTTCACTGTCCACACATCCATAGTCACCTGTTTTCATGGGTTTTTAGTCCTTTGCTGGTAATGCAACAGAATGCATTGTGGGATTGAGGACCACATGAGTGCATGTTGTAACTGCATGCAAAGCCTTTCTGTTAATAGGTAGTTGATTTGTCTTGCTGCTTAATCAGCCATTAAAGCCAGTGTCTTGATGAGTCGAGGGGTCACTTGAGTGCAATCTGCAGTACCCAATGATTCATTTGTGCTGGTTCATGGGTGGTAAACAGGGTTGATTTCCTGAAGTCCCTGTAAGGAGAATGTATTGCTGTATTGGATTCAGTTGCGTTGTTATTGAGATTTTATGTTGTTGTTATTGATATTTTGTAAATGTTTTTTGTATTGTTTTCCTATCCTCAGACAGATTAAGAGTGCTCATTGGCTGCTAATGATTAACCCAGTTTGCATCAATCTTGCTAGTGTCCTTCTGGTACCATGGGCTAGCAGTTAGCTTTCATGTACTTGCACGCACCAGCTGGCGGCATTCATTGTTTCTGTGCTATAATCCTGTTAGCTAGAACTGGTTTAAATGAAAGGGACTCTTTGAACTGGTCGAACATCAGACTTTTGTACCCGTCATGCAGCCTTCTGCTGTCAAGGCTCCTCAAGATTTGTGTCTTTTACCCACCCTTATGTCTTTCCAAATTTCTGTGCACCACAAAAGGAGAAATTTTGAATACTGTAGTTGTAAAAGGGGATGTAGGATGCAGTAGTGGTCCATACAACTCGTGCGTTAAGTCTTTAATTGGAATTAGGGCTGAACAATTAATTGCATTTGCGATAATATTGCGATATGAAAAAACACTTTTTCAATCGCAGAGGCTGTGATTACACTCGGTCACGTGACACGTGAGAGTAAAGCGGTGTGTTCGACTTGAAGATCGATCGGTGTATGACTAGGGATATGCCGGTATCAAATTTTCATGTTGCGATTAATTGCTAATGCTTTTATCACGGTATACGGTATTAACACAATATTGAAATTATTATTTATTATTAAGTGCTGTCATAATACAGTATAACAGGTTTAATAACTTTTTTCTTATAACAAAAATAACTGAACATTTAAATGCAATACAGAAAAATGTATAAAGTTAAAAGTTTTACACAGATTAAAGTGCAAAAGCACTAAAAAGACCAATCGGTATCACTTTACAATAAGACCTCATTAGTTAACCTTAGTTAACTAATTGCATTAACATTCACAATGAGCAATATCTACATTTGCTACAGAAGCGAAAAATGTATAAAGTTATAAGTTTTACACAGATTAAAGTGCAAAAGAACTATAGAGACCAATAGGTATCACTTTACAATAAGACCTCATTAGTTAACCTTAGTTAATGCATTAACATTCACAATGAGCGATATCTACATTTGCTACAGAAGTTATTAATCTTCGTTAAAAAAATACAAGTCTTTGTTCATGTTAGCTCATTAAATAACACAGTTGCAACTTTCGATTTTAACAACATGTTATTAAATATTGTAAATACCTAAGATTAATGAATGTTCAGAAGAATTTTTTATTGGCAGTTTGTTAACTAATGAAACCCTAATGTAAAGTGTGACCGAACAATAAAGAATCAAAACACTTTCAAACAATATCTAGGGCATGTTGTAGTCCAGATTAAAATGTAAAAAAAGATTGAAAATAAATAGCCTATTAAGTCTAAATATTTAAGTATTTGGCGCTGTGATGAACATCATAGCAAATACACCAATCTGAATGGCTGTTTAAATAATTTAAACACGATTCGGAAACAAAGTAGTGCAGCTGCTTTGTTTACAGGCTTTCCGGGGTAACGGCTGCATTTCTGCAGTTTAGCGCCATCTGCTATCTAGAGAGTGAAAGTGTCTGTCACATGTTCCGCCATGTGCTTCTCGTCCACGCTTGTTTACGTCTCTCAGTACTTTGATGACACACCCATCGGTCTAAGCAGCGCTGCTTCAAGTTGAGCGCGGGCCATCAGTGGAAAAAGAAAAGAAATAAAACGGTAAACAGCCAAAAGACGTAACGTAGAATGGGAGATGGATCGGATTGTGAAAGGGAAGAGAAAAGTCGCACAGACCCAGGCAGGTGCTAGTCATTCAAAAGCTAAATGCAGAAAATATGATGAGGCATATCTTGCTCTCGGCTTCACTCACCGTGTCTATACCGGACGCTACAGTTGACGCGTCGCGCCGCAACAGCTCTACACTGGACGCGACAAAGCGACCGTTGCAAATCATTTTAACTTTGTGTCAGTACGTC
Organism: Sinocyclocheilus grahami; assembly: GCF_001515645.1. NCBI lineage: Eukaryota > Metazoa > Chordata > Actinopteri > Cypriniformes > Cyprinidae > Sinocyclocheilus > Sinocyclocheilus grahami. Next base: position 1,288,246 of record NW_015505227.1, read on the forward strand.
ATAAATAGAACAAGGCATCAGTTTAAAGTTGGGTTTTGTCGTGCCGCGCAGCATTCAGTGTAGACAGCGTCACTGATTATAATGGTTTCTACTGTATTTTGCCGCTCGCGTCCGGTGTAGACACAGTGTTTAATGTCGTTGGTGAGGAGGAAAGCCTGTGTGTGTCCTATGCCTTAGCGGACAGCATGAAACCCACAAAAAATAAATAAATAACAGAGAGAGAGAATAATAAAAAATAACAGTTATTATCTCTATGCTGTTTTTCAATGTTTCAAGTGATGCTGGTGTTTTTTTCCCTGTAGGTTTTTTTTTTTATTATTAAAAAATTAAATTTTTTGTGTGTCCTATGCCTTAGCGGACAGCATGAAACCCACAAAAAATAAATAAATAACAGAGAGAGAATAATAAAAAATAACAGTTATTATCTCTATGCTGTTTTTCAATGTTTCAAGTGATGCTGGTGTTTTTTTCCCTGTAGGTTTTTTTTTTTTTTTATTAAAAAATTTAATTTTTAGATTTTTTTTATAGGTTTAAAGGGGGCGCGACCAAAAAAGTTTGAGAACCACTGGTCTAAAGTTAACAGACAGTGTTTGGTGCAGTCCACATGTTTACATTTGTTTATTACAGTGACTTTGAATTACCTAAAGTAGTGTGGTGTGCAGTTGGTGGTTGCCATTGACTCCCATAGTAGGAAAAAAAAATACTATGGAAGTCAATGGCAACCACCAACTGTTTGACTACCAGCAATCTTCAAAATATCTTCTTTTATGCTCGACATAAGAAAGCAACTCATGCAGGTTTGGCACGACATGAGGGTGAGTAAATGATGACCGAATTTTCATTTTTGGGTGAACTATCCCTTTAATAAAACAAATCAGGAATACTCTTCACTAGATACCATAACACTGTCTATTCATCTAATGCATTGAAATCATTTTGAAAAACACTTTTTCTTCAAGGGTTCCCCATCTGCATTGTTTCTGGTTTTACCAGTCAACGTTCAATGTCACATAACCGGCTTGTCAAGTTTTTTTTTGTGTGTGTGTATGTGTGCTTTTCCCCACTTTCTAATCGTTTTTCTTTGTTTGCCATATTCACTTCCATGTTTAGTTTTTTTTCTCCTTCTCATTTGTCTTGTCTTATGAAGTCAAAATGTGTGACATTTAGATGTTTTTGTTCTGGTATTTTCTCTTTATTTACAAGTTTTGTATCCTTCTGTCTTTGCTGGATGAAATGACAAAGAACAAGGCCATTATGAATAGAGTTGGTGAGTCAGAGAGACGTCTCTTTACAGTTTACAGTTTTTACAGATTATTACACCAGACCCAATGCCCACTGCTCGCAGGTCCTGTGTGAATGGAGTAAAATTGTTTAGCACTGGTTTCATTCTTCACAGATGATGGTTTAGTACACTTGAGGAGAAATATCCAATCCTGTCATTGAAAGAAATCCAATAAAATACTTTAAGTAAAACACTGCTTGTAAAACTTTAAGTAAAGCACTGGAATATTTTTCTGGACTATCAAAACCAGATCTGTGAAAGGGACAGTCTTCGTTTACTCACACTTATGTCTTTCCAAACCTGTATGGATTTCTTTATTCTGTGAAGCACAAATGAAAAACAAAAATTGAAGAACACTAGGGTCCAAAACAATATTGGCCCCCATTGACTTTAATTGTATGGCCAAAAAATATAAACATACAAATCTGCATAGGATGTTTTTCAGGTTTCCTCTTTAGTTTTTCCCCTTTTTCTTGTCTTTTTTCCCCCTCTGAGTTTTTAACTCATGAAAGCTCCATTTACACACTTATTCCTATGGATGTTGTAATGTCCAAATAACCATGTTTTAATGGCCAAATTATGTCTTGACCAAATGGCGGCACAGAGCTATGCTAGTTTGTATTGAGACACAAGAACGGGTTTTTATTCAGATCTGGGGGCTTTTAAAAATATTGTAACCGAGTAATTATAATGCCGTTTTATTCAGGTGGACATCTGCATTCTTTCACCGTCCACTCAACCCTCTCTGAGATCAGTATGTCCATTTAACAGACCTAACAACTTGATGTGCTCAATTTCATGAGAATCAATCAGTTATGATGAGGAGCAAAATTGCACATACAGTTGATTTGCATCACTGAAGCTTTCGTGGCGCTTTCTGATTATCTCTCTCGTTCTGCCCTTTTCCTTTTTCTCAACACCTTCTGTGAAAGCGTTTGTGCTGCCTTTCCGGCATTCTGATGCTTTTTATTTTCTTTTTGCCTTCTCTCCATCTGCTCCCTCTCCTTCACACATTAAAATCCAACCGTTGCCGCTTGAAATACAAGCAGTGCCAGGAAAATATCCTGTTTCTGCATCCCGTCCACAGTTATGTGGCTGCACCTGTTCTGTCAGCATGTTGTGTGTGTGTGTGTGTGTGTGTGTGAATGTGTGAATGTGTGAATAAATACGTGCATGGTTGATATAATCATATTGGCCCTATTAATCAATATATCCAGGCCAATAGCATGAATTTGATTAGTTTTTTGCTATTGCTAGTCAGAGGCTGATAGTACTAGAGAGAGGTGACATTCTCATTTTAACCTGATAACCCGCACCTGGCGCACTGAACGCGCACTGAACGCTCTTTGTTTGAACGTGTCAGTTTACGAATAGATTAAATGAAAAGGGACATAATTGATCTTGACAGACTATATATCATTCTAAAGGTCTAAGCCTCAAGCATCGACGATAAATTTTTTTCAATGGAAAGCTTAAGGAATGTATTTGCTAAATTTGTGTAAGCAGTACACATCAAAACATGCATTATAAATACGCAGTACATACTATATTCATCGTAATAACGAGTCAAAAACGCATCCACTGCTGTAAATCCCGGTTTAGTTAGAAAGGCAAGTGTCCACTGAACAACATCCCATAGAGCACCTTTAGTATAACAAAACAATAACGTTGTAATATGGATGGATATTCCTTTGTTTACGTCTCATTTCTTCGGGGAGAGTTTAGGGCTGGGCGATATATCTAAAAAATGTATCAACGATATGTTTCATATCGTTCGGTATCGATAATTATTGACATTTTGTATAACCTTTTTTTAAAACAAAAAGCAATATATATTTTTATTTAACCACTGTATTTATAATTAACACAATTTGAGACAAACAACAAATATTTTTTATTTTAACAATCAAACACAATAAAAATTAAACTCATCTCATTTCTAATGTTTTATATGCAGATTAAATAGGTCTTTATTGTATAGGTCTAATTGTTTCCCGAGGCCACAGGAGGGCGCAATGAGCAAAATAATGCAGCGCATTTAAATTGTCAACGCAAGGAATTAACTCTATAAAAACATGCATTACGTCTAAATTGCATAAACAATTATGAACAAAACAGCATCATGTATTTATGCATTGCTTAATCCAAAGAGCCGAAGCGCCATTCACACAGATTGCATTTAAAACATATGAGACGCAGTGAAAAGGAATAAACCTCCACAAATTTGTGACGTGTTTTCTAAAAGTTTAAACTGTTTTAACTTTGCATGGCTTTTCTATACATCTCTTCTGTGAGACGTGAGTGCAGCAGTCATATTTGTCCGTCTAAAAAATGCGCTGAATATGCGCTCTTTGTGACTGGCTTGGTTTCGGTTTTAACCCATTCAAGATCTTCTCCGCATTGAGCTTCTATATTTCTCTAATATTTTGAATGAATAACGCAGCAGTGGCGCGTCTCGTGGGCTAGAATAACAAACCATTAAAATGCGCCGCCTTTGCACTTTCTATTATACATTTTTTTTTAATCTATTTTTGCTCTCATATCTTCAACAAAATATTTGTAGGCCTACTGTACCATAATGTCTGCCTGCAGTAGGGATGGGTATCGTTAAGGTTTTAACGGTATTACTACTCTTATCGATACTGCTTATCGGTTCGGTACTTTACCTACACAGAGCCGTAGATCACTGACAAGCTACACAAAATCGCGTTCAAAATCGCAGGCGATTCATTGTCAGTGAACTACGGCTCTGTGTAGTAAATGCCGCTCCATCTGAAAGCATGTGCTGGAAATTTACTACTAATCACCAGAAGCGGCTTTACTGACGAGATGCGCATGAAAATCGCATTCGATTTTTTGCACAGCCCTACCTCGAGGCAAATAATTTGCCTCAGATTTTTTGTATTTGAGGTGTTCGAGGAATCGTTTCAGCCCTATAGTAAAGCCTAAAGTGTCTTTCCAAAGATACCTAAATTGTGTGTGTGTAGCACACTGTTGTCAGGAACTGTTACCATTTTAAGTAGGGATGCACCGATATGAAAATTTTGGCCGATAACCGATTATGCTTTATTTTTGAAAGCCGATAACCGATATGTTGGCCGATAAATCTATATCCAGAGTGCAGCAGTCATATTTGTCCGTCTAAAAAATGCACTGAATATGCGTTCTCTGTGAATGGCTTGGTTTCGGTTTTAACCCATTCAAGATCTTCTCCGCATTGAGCTTCTATATTTCTCTAATATTTTGAATGAATAACGCAGCAGTGGCGCGTCTCGTGGGCTAGAATAACAAACCATTAAAATGCGCCGCCTTTGCACTTTCTATTATACATTTTTTTAATCTATTTTTGCTCTCATATCTTCAACAAAATATTTGTAGGCCTACTGTACCATAATGTCTGCCTGCAGTAGGGATGGGTATCGTTAAGGTTTTAACGGTATTACTACTCTTATCGATACTGCTTATCGGTTCGGTACTTTACCTACACAGAGCCGTAGATCGCGTTCAAAATCGCAGGCGATTCATTGTCAGTGAACTACGGCTCTGTGTAGTAAATGCCGCTCCATCTGAAAGCATGTGCTGGAAATTTACTACTAATCACCAGAAGCGGCTTTACTGACGAGATGCGCATGAAAATCGCATTCGATTTTTTGCACAGCCCTACCTCGAGGCAAATAATTTGCCTCAGATTTTTTGTATTTGAGGTGTTCGAGGAATCGTTTCAGCCCTATAGTAAAGCCTAAAGTGTCTTTCCAAAGATACCTAAATTGTGTGTGTGTAGCACACTGTTGTCAGGAACTGTTACTTTTTGCCTTCCTCAGGCCAAACTATCACGACTTTAGAAATCTTTGAATAAAGTACATAAGCCGTATGGACTACTTTTATGTGTGTATTTATTTTTCGTAATTTTGATGACCCTGGCCCTCAATTACTGTGAATTATTTAAGGAATGGCTAGAATATTCTTTAAAAAAATTTTGACGTTACAAGGAGGGAATGACATGAGGGTTAGTAAAAAGCTAAAATGCCTGTTCTGCCTAGTTTCTGCTGCTTTTCTGTCGTCTATTTCACTCAATTGCATGTGCATATCCCTATCTTCATCTCTATCGCATATCTTCCATCCCAAAGCTAATTGCAAATGATTTAATTTGCTCTTACCCACTGCTCAAGCACCGGTTCTCTCTGCTTGAGTATGCATCTTAACCATTAGTGTAGAAACGGTAAATCAGCTCTCAGATGAATATGTAAGGGCATCCTTTTAAACATCAGCGCTGCTTTGAAACTGCCAGCAGCTTTTTCCATCTGCCCTGTTGCCCTTTGGACTGCGGGATACAGCAGCCCACCATCTCTTGTGTCTTGTGGGTGATTGCAGAGTATCTCCATGGAAACCATGTACAGGTGTTTTTTTTTTTTCTTCTCTCCACTTTCCAATGTCAGATGTCTACCATGCTCTGGCTGTCTGGTGCCCATTCTGCCCTCATGTCCATGACCTTTCAGAGCTGCAGTTTTTATGTTGCAGTCAAAAGTGTGGTAGTACTAAACCCTGCACTTAGTATAAAAGTTTACTGCACTGAAAAATTTATGTTTGATAGTTTGTGAGGTGGAAGTGTGGTTAAATTAAGCCTGTGCTGCCTTTTGAACCATTTTTAAAGACCACATGAAATCGGTTGACAAATTTTCAACCCGGCATTGACATTTTCTTATGAATTGAACTTTAAGGACATATTGAAGGGTTCATCTTCTTTTAAAAGATATAATAATAACAATAATAAATCAAATGTAATATTAGTGATGATAAACAAAAACAGTAGTTAATAGTTGTTCCTAATACTAATATTGAAAATAATAAAACGACAATAATGTGATTTTCTTATGATTTTTCTAATATGAATTACTAATTATTGGTTGAAGGGGTATTTTCAATATTTCGTTCCTTAAAGACTTTTCTAATGTGCATGTCTGATTAAAGTTACTTTTTGTCTACTTTTAGAAGTACACTAACTAGGGATGGGTATCGTTAAGGTTTTAACTATTACTACTCTTAACGATACTGCTTATCGATTCGGTACTTTAACGGTATTCTTATCAGTACTTTTTGTTTTATATATATATATATAAATATATGAGACAAATTAAGAGCTGAATTAACATAGCTTTATATTCTGAAATGTAAAATAAATATTTAATGAAATGACTATAAAACATCAATTTGTAAATGCACCAGTGTGCAGGCATTTTTAGTGTTTTATGCATAAGATAAGATACAGTAAGAACATGAACAAAGAAACAAAGTAAAACAAACTGACAAATACTATAAAACAAATAAAAAAATGAAATGAAATAAACAGTGCCGTAATTTTTCTACTAACAAGTTCTACTAACATTACGGTTCAGGTAAGTAATAGCCTACAAAAGAAATCTAAAAGTAATCAAATGTAAATGAACACTGCATAGTTTTCATTGTATGCATTGATATTTTAATGCTTATTAAAGCTATAATGTTATTCAGATTAAGAGCAGATTTGCATTTTGATGGCCCAAGAGCCAGTCTGTCACTTTAAGACAATATATTGACACACATCGGATTTTCAGACTCCCAACTGTTCTCCTCCACTTAAGACATAAACTGTGTTTAAGTATATACTCTCCAAGCCGGCCATTTTTATATTTTTGTGTGTATTTGATCGTTTGGACATGCGCCCGAAGCTCAAAGTGCCATTTGTTTGTCCGTTTTGGAGCGCGCACACATTTGAGCCTGAGGAACAGCGTCTCTTGTGCGGATTGTGCTTTCAACGTTTTATTACCAAACATGTCCCGCAATTTAGCAACAGTAAAGACGGCATCTTACAACCATAACCGACTGAGCTGATTCTGACGTTAAGTTTGGGTTTTAGGGAGGAACGAATGCGCACCGCTGTGAAGGGAAAGAAGTTGCGCAATACGAAACGCAGCTAGTTTTTAATAGCTTTACCTCATGTCTTCTTTTGTATAATCCTTAGAAGCCAAAATCGAAAAAAAAAAAAAAAATTAGCTTAATAAAACCGCCACAGGCCTAAAGTGTAAGCAGA
>NW_015505227.1:1298306-1325070 GCF_001515645.1 Sinocyclocheilus grahami
GCCAGTCTGTCACTTTAAGACAATATATTGACACACATCGGATTTTCAGACTCCCAACTGTTCTCCTCCACTTAAGACATAAACTGTGTTTAAGTATATACTCTCCAAGCCGGCCATTTTTATATTTTTGTGTGTATTTGATCGTTTGGACATGCGCCCGAAGCTCAAAGTGCCATTTGTTTGTCCGTTTTGGAGCGCGCACACATTTGAGCCTGAGGAACAGCGTCTCTTGTGCGGATTGTGCTTTCAACGTTTTATTACCAAACATGTCCCGCAATTTAGCAACAGTAAAGACGGCATCTTACAACCATAACCGACTGAGCTGATTCTGACGTTAAGTTTGGGTTTTAGGGAGGAACGAATGCGCACCGCTGTGAAGGGAAAGAAGTTGCGCAATACGAAACGCAGCTAGTTTTTAATAGCTTTACCTCATGTCTTCTTTTGTATAATCCTTAGAAGCCAAAATCGAAAAAAAAAAAAAAATTAGCTTAATAAAACCGCCACAGGCCTAAAGTGTAAGCAGATGTTTGAGTGATCTCTTCTATCATAATTAAACAGGGCTTTCATGTTGCGCGTGCTGAAGCTCCTCCGCGTGAGCACAATCTCGCTTCTGAATTGCGAATAGCAAAAATGCATCATAGACAAATGTTTGAAAAACAGCTGGCGACTCTGGTGAGACAGAATTTGCAAGACAATGTATATATAGCAATAATAAATGTATGTGTGTTTTCTTCATTTCTCCAGTACCGATAGCAGAACCGTTAACGTCTTAAAGCTCGATACTCCGGTCTTTCATAATTTAGCCCCGGGACCGATTAAATACCGGGTTTCGTAACCCATCCCTAACACTAACATATAACTGCCTCATAAATATGGCTTAAAAGTCAAAAGTTTGGATTTCATGAGGTTTTTTTTTTCCTGATAAGGTTGAGTTATACCTACAGTGGAGGTTTCTTTCCCTCTTTCTGGCTGTATTGCTCACTATCATCTGTACCTGGCAGCGCCCGCAGTGCTTGGCCCATAATGAAAAGACTCCTCTGTGAAGGGTGTGTGTGTGTGTGTGTGCCTCTGTGAATATGTGTGGCACAGTGACTGAATAAAACCGCTCAATGTGTTGCCTCTTTCTTAGGCCTGTTTTTGTTCTGTAATGAAATATGCAAGCATCATATCTGCGGCTCAGGTCACATACCCTTTCCCGAGGGTTTGTCTGTGTCTTTGTGCCGGTGTGGATCACAGCTAATGAATATGATGTCAAACACTTGGTGGTTCATTAGTATGACTCATCACTATCGTGACACCATATAATCACCTCGTCAATTTCCCCAGTCTCCACCAGTCGGATTAAGTTTTGCTGCACGTTGTTTGGCAGTAAAGAGATTCTTGCTAAAGTCCTTGTGGCTCTATCACTTATTCCCGGGTGGTCAAATTAACAATGCCAGAACCTTCTAGAAGCAACAGCACAAATAATGGTATTCATTTACTGCTTGTAGGGCCAATATATGTATGGAGCCTTGTGTGTGTGTGTGTGTGTTTGTGTTTGTGTTTGTGTGCCTCTGTGAATGTGTGTGGCACATTGACTGAATTAAACCGACCAATGTGTTGCATCTTTCTTAGGCCTGTTTTTGTTCTGTAATGAAATATGCGATCCATCATATCTGCGGCTCAGGTCACATACCCTTTCCCGAGGGTTTGTCTGTGTCTTTGTGCTGGTGTGGATCACATCTAATGAATATGATGTCACACGCTTAGCGGTTCGTTAGTGTGATTCACCACTATTGTTACATCATTTAACCACCTCGTCAACTTCCCCACTCTCCACCAATCGGATGACGTTTTGCGGCACATTGTTTGACAGTAAAGAGCTTATTGCTAAAGTCCTTTTGGCTCTATCACCTATTACAAGGTGGTCAAATTAACAATGCCAGAACCTTCTAGAAGCAACAGCAAAAATAATGGTGCTCATGTACTGCTTTTAGGGACAATATATGTATGGAGCCTCTCGCAAACAAGCAAGCGGTTTATAGATGTGGCAGTACATATACAACCAGCTTTTTGTTGATTTCCCCCACCCCCCACCCCCCCAGAGTCGGAGCCATTAACAACTGGATCTTGTATTAACGTTTAAGGCAGCTGTCGGACAGATACAGTCACTACTGGCCAAAAAACAAGCTCTCTGGATTATAGATTATTTTTTAATAATTTATTTATTAGAAGGATTAAAAAGAGAACTTTGGCAGCACTGAGCATTATCAAGTCAGGGTCCAAATGACTTTTCTGCCTCACCTACTAGGTGGCAGTTGAATGGCCGTTAATTTTTCTTACCGGTCATTAAGTATTTGGCATTATTTTCATTAGAAATATTGTTGTTGTTTTCCCTTACTTTTTTGTGACATACAGTGCAGGTTATTGTCACTCATAGCATCGCATACAACATGGGTCAGTTTTAATTTCACAATGACACCATGTGGGGTTTTTTTGTGTTTTGGAACATTTTGAATAAAGAACAATGTAATATTGTGAAATATTGTGACACATTTCTTTGGATTCTTTGAGTATGAAGTAAAAAAAAAAAACACTTATTTGAAATCAAAATCTTTTTTAATGAAAGTTACTGTTAATTTTTATTAATTTAATACATCCTTACTGAATAAAAGTGTTTATTTTTTAAAAAGCTTATTGAGCCCAAACTTTTGAACTTTAGAGAATACTTCTATAATAAACATGCTGTACTTTTGAAGTGTCACATAAATTGATTAAAATTGGTAAAAAAATCCAGATGTTTCTCCACATTTTCTCCACAGAGTTTTGAAACTTTCATGAAACTTTAATAAACTCCTGATTGTACATGTTCCATTTAGGTAAAAGTTGATATGATTAGTGCAACACATGATATCTTTAATTTAGTATGACTTTTAAGTTTAATCTATAAAAAAAACTTGTGTCTCTGATATCTCCTAGGGTCATTGTTATTTTTTGGCTTGTTCCAAACCTGTAAAAAAATATATATATATATTTTGCTGAATATGTAAGATGATATTTTGAAGAATGTCTTGGTGGTTGTTTTTATTGGATCCCTTTTGACTTTCCTTTTATGGACAAAAACAGACGGAAACCTGGAGCACTTCTGCTTTGACTTTTGAACCTTTTGTGCTGAAGTCAAATTTTCAATAACTCTGCTTGGTCTCTTTTTAGTTTATAATATCTTATGTCAGCAGGTTGTGCTTGTGTTAGATTAGTTGACTTGTATTCCTAAACCAGTTTAATGCACTTAATCCAACACCTGTGGAAAGACGTAAGTCCCATGAGGAGTTCTGTGTGTGAATGTGTGTGTGCGTGTTTGATCGGGAAGCTGCACTAATGCGCTGCAGATAATCTTATTGTTTTTGAACATTGTCTGGGGACCACAATACAAATTCCTGAGTTGCTGAACTGTGCTGGGGAGGAAACACTGAGTCTCTGCTCTCTTCCAGCATTGGCTTTTGATCGCTACTCTGGCTCTGATTCAGCCCAGAGCTTATGGGCTGATTGGACCTCACTCAACCAGGAACTAGTTTCAAGAGAAGATTCTCTTGCTGTTTCTAAAACACTGGATGAACATCAGATTTCTCTGCTGAAATGTGTCCTTGCTGTATGGGACCATCACTATGTATCCATCACAGTCCTGAAAGGGTGGAGTGAAATGTTAGTTTTGCCACACATCGGCAAACATGCACATGGATCTCATAACTGCTAAACACATATATACACTCTTCTTACACTCCCAACGCAGCTAATTTTTTTATCCCACCGCAAACACGCAAAGGCCGGCTGGACGCAGTACACGCTCACATCGGCCAGCAATCCCCAAGCTGGTGGAAGCTCAAGCCACATGTGGTTGTGTTTTGCTGGCTGTTCGAGTAACTTGGAGCAATGGAGTTTGTTTTTCTTAAGGTTTTGTGTAAAGGCATTGTTTGGATTGTCTACATGATGTACACAAACTCTGAAATTCTCATTTAATTTCAAGTTAAGTTGAAGTTATATTTTGATGCTTTGTGATATCGAATCATTGCATATGCATTGTGAAGTGTAATGTTTTTGCTGCATAGTTTGCATAAATGGTCACTGACTGATGAAGTAGCTTATATGTAATCGGTTTAAATGTATAAAAAATTGGCCTATTTTATATATATATATATATATATATAGTGAGCTGTAAGGTCTTATATAGACAGGTGTGTGGCTTTCCTAATCAAGTCCAATCAGTATAATCAAACACAGCTGGACTCAAATGAAGGTGTAGAACCATCTCAAGGATGATCAGAAGAAATGGACAGCACCTGAGTTAAATATATGAGTGTAACAGCAAAGGGTCTGAATACTTAGGACCATGTGATATTTCAGTTTTTCTTTTTTAATAAATCTGCAAAAATGTCAACAATTCTGTGTTTTTCTGTCAATATGGGGTGCTGTGTGTACATTAATGAGAAAAAATTAACTTAAATGATTTTAGCAAATGGCTGCAATATAACAGAGTGAAAAATTTAAAGGGGTCTGAATACTTTCCGTACCCACTGTATATATACTGTATATATAATATTATATATAATAAATTTGTAAAATGGCACAGTTTTTAAATATCTGAAAGTACACTCTTAACATCAGTCAGTCAAGCATTATAATATGATTAACAAGTATTATTTAATGATAGAACTTTAGTAATTAGAATTAAAAACTTGATAACCATGTATGAATGCATATTAGTCATTTTAACTGAACTTAGGACTAGTGGTGGTGCTTTTTTGGTCGTTCAGTGTTTCTGTAAAAAAAATTGGGGAAAAACTAACAAAAATACTGAAGATAATGATACGAATTCTACTAATAAGAACAATATAAAACGCACTAAGGTTTAATGAGCTGCTGGATTCATGAATATTAATCAGGTTGTGTGCGTTCGCTCAAACTGATTTGCTGAAATCAAAACAGGCACGATAATAGGTGAGCGCCAGCCAATGAGATTGCCGTTTGCGCATTAGTTTCGCCCACTACCGGAAAACCCGGCAGTTCTTAAAAGCTGAAAAATTCCAAATATGTAGCGCATCAATTCTCTCTCTCTCTCTGTGTGTGTGAGACAAAGCGACGGTGAGTCGAGCGCCTTAACACTAGAGTTTGTTACGTCAAATACAGGTGCGTTGCACATTCATTGAGATGAACTGAAAAAAAGCACAGATTGCTTGATGGAGAGTGAAACTCTCAGAATTTATTAGCCATTGGCTAATATTATCATTTAGTAGCCAGAGTAAAGATTGTCGCATATGTGAGTGATTTACTCGCAGTGTAGAGGTGTGTGTGTGTGTGTGTGTGTGTGTGTGTGTGTGTGTGTGTGTGTGTGTGTGTGTATGTGTTTGTACATATATTTATTTATTTATTTATACGATGCATCGCAATGCAGACAAGGACAATTCGGTATCGGTTCAGTAATACACCATAACCGATTATAACGTTTATTACTCGCGTCTCGCCTCCCTTCGCCAATAGGCGCGTTCGATTTGAAGCGGAGCTGCACAGGATGAATGTATGACATCAACCGCGAGAGCGATTTGAAAGCATAAGGATCTGTCTGCTCTCTCGCTCTCGCGGTTGATGTAATACACTCATCCTGTGCAGCGCCGCTACAAATCGAACGTGCCTAATGGCGGAGGGAGGCGAGACGCGAGTGCGAGTAATTAAAAATGCTCCAACTACTTTAAAAGCCGACATCTGGGCACATTTCAGCTTTTATGAACAACCTGGTAAGCACGACCTGTAGAAGGTCACGCACAATAAAATATGCAGGGGGTAATACCACTAACTTGAGAAATAGGGCTGGGCAAAAAAAAAATAGATTTTTCGATTAATCGTTTTTTTTTATTTATTTTTTATGACATCGATTCTATATCGATTCTCAAAAGCCACGAATCGATCTTTTCCGGGATTTATTTCAGCACATTTAAAACAAGATCTGATTAAAGTGAATCTTATCATTAGTCTTCTCCACTAGATGTCACCCTTATTTACCTTGCGCGTTGTTACAACAGAAAGCCTGTCATTCATTCAGCGCTTATCATGGCCATACGCATGATTTGCAATGCTCAGGTGAAATGCTATAGTAATACTATAAATCTGCGGAAGCATTTGATATCACGCATAAGGTGCCATGATTTCCGCAATGAATGGATGGCGCAGCGCACTTTGTTTACTACACACATACTAAAGCGCGGATGCATTTATATTAAAACTATATTTACTGAATGTAATAAAAAGAAATTGAGAATCGAATCGAGAGCTTGCGAATCGAAATGGAATCGAATCGGGATATCTGAATCGATACTCAGCCCTATTGAGAAACCACGTCAGGTAGGCTACAGTTCATATATCTGACTGCTTGTATTTGACAAAATTGTATACATGTGAAGTAAAATTGAAAATTGAGGATATTTGCATCATGATATCGAATTGAAAGGAATCAATGACATGATAATCGTAATCGAACCGAACCGTGAGACCAGTGTAGGTTCACACCCCTAGCGCGTAGCGCACGTGAACTGATCATCTCCTCCACATTAATACCAGTTTCAGCACAAAATAATCATGACTAAACATCCGAAGGTAAGTTAAAAGAGAAAGTACAACTTTACAATCTGTATCCTGTCTCGTGTTAATCGCTCAATCAGTGTTTCAGCCGCGCAAATACGTCAATATAAAGTCTTGTAAACAATGTCACTTAACGTCACATTTACCTCAGAAACAAACATATTTGGTGACCATAAACTCGTTAGTCAGCCAGAAAACTGTAGAGAGGGGTATTTTGCTAAATATATGCACCATATAACCTATTCATTATAATTTTTACATTTTAGTAATTTAGGAGACGCTTTTATCCAAAGCGACTTACAAATGAGGACAATGGAAGCAATCAAAATCTACAAAAGCAAGTGGTATAACAAGTGTCAGTTAGCTTAACACAGTGTAAGTAATATAATATAATAATATTTTTTTTAATATATTTTAAATATAATAAATAAGAAAACCGATGTTAGGAGACGCTTTTATCCAAAGCGACTTACAAATGAGGACAATGGAAGCAATCAAAATCAACAAAAGCAAGTGGTATAACAAGTGTCAGTTAGCTTACAGTAACACAGTGTAAGTAATATAATATAATAATATTTTTTTTAATATATTTTAAATATAATAAATAAGAAAACCGATGGAATAGAAAAAGAATAGAGCAAGCTAGTGTAAGAGGTCTTTTTTGCTTTTGTTAATTGTATAATAAATGAAAAGAAAACAGATAGAATACAAAAAGATTAGAAAGTAAGTGTTTGTTTTTTTTTTGTTTTTTTTTTTTACTACTGTTCTTATTTTTAATTTATGTTTGAATAAATTAGGGGTGCTCTGATTGATCGGCTACCGATCACTATCGGCCGATAAGGGATGATCGATCGGCGGTCTCTAAAAAGGCCGATCTCCAAAAACCGATCTCAAGCTGATGATGCTGCCGTGATAGGTTTGGCAAGACATGCAGAGGCACCGTCTCGGTCTCTGTCCGGCACGGGTGAAATAATTATAAATATTTCTTCATTAAATAACTTGTAAAGTAATTTGAAAACCTCCTGTGAGACGTAATTTCACAAACGGCGTGAGTGAATCACCGTGCTCGCTCGCTCTTTCTCTCTCAAAATACGCAAATGGCTTCAAATCACCACACATCGTGTCTGTCTATAAGCGAGCTGCACAGTTGACACAGGAATTGTCACTTGCACAATCGAGGCAGTGTCACATCGTCACTAAAGTTGATAAATTGCATTACTTTTTAATTATTGCCAGTGTTTAATCATTCAGCGCCCGTGCGCTCTCCTGGAGACTGAGCGCTCATGCACATCACTCGCAGCGCACACACATAATGCCAAGTTTACATTATTCCGTTTACAGTGCATACGTGGTGCATATTTTTTCCTCACTCATGTTAACGGATTAAAGCATTCACTGCACACTGGAGCTGTGTGTCTGCAAGCGCTGAATTAAAGTGACAGCGCATTGTTTGCGGTAAATATGAACATGGATTGACACGAAAATTTTGTAATTACACCATAAATGCACATAATTAAAGTCTACTGTGTTTCACAGTCAACACATCTGGCTTTTTGGTTAGATTTAAAGGGAAAGAGCACTTTTAGATAAACAAGGCAATAATAGATGGCACTCCTGGAGGTAGGAAAACAAAGTTCTTTATGAACCGCAGGATTGCTTGTAATAAAGATTTAAATGCAAAAGGAAAGGCAGTAGAGCTGACTATTTCTGTCAATGGTAAGTTTGTGATAATGTAAGAAAAGTAGTTTAAATGTTTTGCCACTTGCTTGAGCAACTTAATATATAAATCTAGAAGTAAATGCAAAATTAAAATGCATTGAATAATGTGTTGCTTATTTATTGTGTTTAAACATGTCTGTGAAAGATTGTATTACTGTACTGTGTAAAAAAGCATTTCCAGTGACGATATTTAAATTTGAAATCAAAATAATGGATAAATGTTGTGTTTGTGGTAAATAGCCACGATAAAAAGAAGGCTTTAAAAAGATCGGTATCGGTGATCGGATCGGCAGATACTGCTTTCTGTGATCGGCGATCGGTGATCGGCCTAAAAAATCCTGATCTGAGCACCCCTAGAATAAATCCATCAATTTTTTTATGACAGCCACCATTTTAATTTTTATATTTAAAAAAAACGAATTGAAGTAGAAATATTATGTAATTGTAAGTTTATTATTTTAAAAACTTCATTGTGTCATTTTATTTTTTTTGTATGATATAGCTTACAAATCAGTCAATTTTAACCTTCAATATTATAGTAATGAATTACCAAATGACTCGTGTATATTTTACAGCATTAAGAGATTTTTTTTCCCTTGAGAAAATTTGCCAAGTACTGTACCTGATATGTATCCAAAATAATCTATATTGAATCAAATTGGTAATCGAATTGAAAGCTTGTGAATGAGAATCGGATCGAATTGTGAAATTTGTCAAAACCCAGCCCTATATATATATAATTTTTTTATTTTTTTATATATATAGCTCAGATGAAGACCCTATAATGTGGTGGGATCCATTGAGTAGTCTGATTTTTAAATTGTCTTGGGTTAATAGCTACATACATTGTGTCTGTAAATGTTAATTAACTATGGTGTGTTGTCAGGTAACAGCGGCACTTTTTTTGTAGTGTTTATTTCATGTGCATCATTACTAGGGATGTACATAACTAAAACGTTCATAATTGATTTGTCAGTGTTCAGGTAGCACTGTATAGTTAGACTGTGTCATGTCCACCAGACCAGATGCATTTCTTTGTGTATGGATGCTAAATGCAGACCTGCAGAATGTGCTTCGATGTATCATAGGAATCTTGACACACATGGCAATCCTCGCACCGCATTTAAGAGTTCATAACTAACGTTTGAAATATTTTGGGTGCGATACATCTAGTTTACAGCATCCTACAGTTTGTTGAGGTTTTTTTTTTCTTCTCTGTGACAACTGAAGCACTCCTTTAACAGGAACATTACTCATAGCAGGCGATTTGACGTCTGACAGTGATTGTCTATTGTCTGGATTTGTACAAAAGTGCTGCTTGGATGGCTGAAACAGCAGGGCTTAACTTCTCCGAGAGGGGGTTACCTCTTATCACGCTAAAGAACGGCAAGGTAAAGGTGCATCATTCATTTATTTAAGAATTGCATCCTGGTTGTTTGGCAGCTAGTACCTCTTCTGTGTCATCTGTATATTTTTTTATATGCCTGCTAGTTTTTGAACGAATAGATTTTTTTTCCCTAGTCTAATTTTAGCCTCTTTTTTTTTTCATGGTCATGGTTTTTTTTTCATAGTCATGGTCGACAAGACCTGCCGCCTATACTTTCCTTGATGCACTCACACGTTACCAGTGTACTGATTAAACTGCACTTAGTACCTTGAGCTTGAGAACCTGATGTTCTTTTACCCAGTATGTGGAAACGGTGGTTGTCAAATCAGTACAGCAGGGCAAACAGGGCAGCGAGTGATCGTCTGTATTACAGATCTAAAACAGATAGTTCAAGCAGACAGTGATTATGGTCAGAATAGCATAAAGAAAAACAGAATAGCATTTTTGCTCCAGAGTGTGTAGTATATTACACTGTGCATTTAAGTTGTTTTCTTAAACCTAAATGTTTTTCCAGTATCTTGATCTTGACACATTATTAATTGTCCTGCCAACCATACATTTTTATTTACACCAAAATATATTTTACAGTAAAATGCATTGTGATGAGATCATGTGACAAAGGTACTCGGTGAATTAAACATAATGTAACTGCTGTTTAACATAAAAATATTATGCCTGAAGTTGTAAGCTTTTTTTTTAAGCAGGAAGTATAGCTGGAGTTTACAGGGGATACAGTGCATGCTGTCGGTTTAGTTGCGCATAATACAGTTAAGTGCATTCTGTTTTGTTTAGAAATGTTAAGTTTGGTAGGCACGTTTATGGCCCAGTTCTGTTTGGTTTGCTATAATAATTTTTCCTAGATGCTAAAAGCTGGAGCTAATGATGTTTTGATTAATCAAAGAGTCTGATTTGGCAGTGAAGACTAAACATTTACTGACTGTTCAACTATTACCATTGCTCTGAATATATTGTATGTATATCATATTTTAAGTGTGTGTTTTTTTTTTGTTTTTTTTTTTTACTACTGTTCTTATTTTTAATTTATGTTTGAATAAATTAGGGGTGCTCTGATTGATCGGCTACCGATCACTATCGGCCGATAAGGGATGATCGATCGGCGGTCTCTAAAAAGGCCGATCTCCAAAAACCGATCTCAAGCTGATGATGCTGCCGTGATAGGTTTGGCAAGACATGCAGAGGCACCGTCTCGGTCTCTGTCCGGCACGGGTGAAATAATTATAAATATTTCTTCATTAAATAACTTGTAAAGTAATTTGAAAACCTCCTGTGAGACGTAATTTCACAAACGGCGTGAGTGAATCACCGTGCTCGCTCGCTCTTTCTCTCTCAAAATACGCAAATGGCTTCAAATCACCACACATCGTGTCTGTCTATAAGCGAGCTGCACAGTTGACACAGGAATTGTCACTTGCACAATCGAGGCAGTGTCACATCGTCACTAAAGTTGATAAATTGCATTACTTTTTAATTATTGCCAGTGTTTAATCATTCAGCGCCCGTGCGCTCTCCTGGAGACTGAGCGCTCATGCACATCACTCGCAGCGCACACACATAATGCCAAGTTTACATTATTCCGTTTACAGTGCATACGTGGTGCATATTTTTTCCTCACTCATGTTAACGGATTAAAGCATTCACTGCACACTGGAGCTGTGTGTCTGCAAGCGCTGAATTAAAGTGACAGCGCATTGTTTGCGGTAAATATGAACATGGATTGACACGAAAATTTTGTAATTACACCATAAATGCACATAATTAAAGTCTACTGTGTTTCACAGTCAACACATCTGGCTTTTTGGTTAGATTTAAAGGGAAAGAGCACTTTTAGATAAACAAGGCAATAATAGATGGCACTCCTGGAGGTAGGAAAACAAAGTTCTTTATGAACCGCAGCATTGCTTGTAATAAAGATTTAAATGCAAAAGGAAAGGCAGTAGAGCTGACTATTTCTGTCAATGGTAAGTTTGTGATAATGTAAGAAAAGTAGTTTAAATGTTTTGCCACTTGCTTGAGCAACTTAATATATAAATCTAGAAGTAAATGCAAAATTAAAATGCATTGAATAATGTGTTGCTTATTTATTGTGTTTAAACATGTCTGTGAAAGATTGTATTACTGTACTGTGTAAAAAAGCATTTCCAGTGACGATATTTAAATTTGAAATCAAAATAATGGATAAATGTTGTGTTTGTGGTAAATAGCCACGGATCAGTAGCAGACTCCTGTGTGAAAGCTGCTTCTCCTCTCACAAGAGTCACCTAAGGCCCTGAATAAATGTCTAAAAATCCTGATTGGATTATCACTATAAATAGTTATAAATGATAAAAAGAAGGCTTTAAAAAGATCGGTATCGGTGATCGGATCGGCAGATACTGCTTTCTGTGATCGGCGATCGGTGATCGGCCTAAAAAATCCTGATCTGAGCACCCCTAGAATAAATCCATCAATTTTTTTATGACAGCCACCATTTTAATTTTTATATTTAAAAAAAACGAATTGAAGTAGAAATATTATGTAATTGTAAGTTTATTATTTTAAAAACTTCATTGTGTCATTTTATTTTTTTTGTATGATATAGCTTACAAATCAGTCAATTTTAACCTTCAATATTATAGTAATGAATTACCAAATGACTCGTGTATATTTTACAGCATTAAGAGATTTTTTTTCCCTTGAGAAAATTTGCCAAGTACTGTACCTGATATGTATCCAAAATAATCTATATTGAATCAAATTGGTAATCGAATTGAAAGCTTGTGAATGAGAATCGGATCGAATTGTGAAATTTGTCAAAACCCAGCCCTATATATATATAATTTTTTTATTTTTTTATATATATAGCTCAGATGAAGACCCTATAATGTGGTGGGATCCATTGAGTAGTCTGATTTTTAAATTGTCTTGGGTTAATAGCTACATACATTGTGTCTGTAAATGTTAATTAACTATGGTGTGTTGTCAGGTAACAGCGGCACTTTTTTTGTAGTGTTTATTTCATGTGCATCATTACTAGGGATGTACATAACTAAAACGTTCATAATTGATTTGTCAGTGTTCAGGTAGCACTGTATAGTTAGACTGTGTCATGTCCACCAGACCAGATGCATTTCTTTGTGTATGGATGCTAAATGCAGACCTGCAGAATGTGCTTCGATGTATCATAGGAATCTTGACACACATGGCAATCCTCGCACCGCATTTAAGAGTTCATAACTAACGTTTGAAATATTTTGGGTGCGATACATCTAGTTTACAGCATCCTACAGTTTGTTGAGGTTTTTTTTTTCTTCTCTGTGACAACTGAAGCACTCCTTTAACAGGAACATTACTCATAGCAGGCGATTTGACGTCTGACAGTGATTGTCTATTGTCTGGATTTGTACAAAAGTGCTGCTTGGATGGCTGAAACAGCAGGGCTTAACTTCTCCGAGAGGGGGTTACCTCTTATCACGCTAAAGAACGGCAAGGTAAAGGTGCATCATTCATTTATTTAAGAATTGCATCCTGGTTGTTTGGCAGCTAGTACCTCTTCTGTGTCATCTGTATATTTTTTTATATGCCTGCTAGTTTTTGAACGAATAGATTTTTTTTCCCTAGTCTAATTTTAGCCTCTTTTTTTTTTCATGGTCATGGTTTTTTTTTCATAGTCATGGTCGACAAGACCTGCCGCCTATACTTTCCTTGATGCACTCACACGTTACCAGTGTACTGATTAAACTGCACTTAGTACCTTGAGCTTGAGAACCTGATGTTCTTTTACCCAGTATGTGGAAACGGTGGTTGTCAAATCAGTACAGCAGGGCAAACAGGGCAGCGAGTGATCGTCTGTATTACAGATCTAAAACAGATAGTTCAAGCAGACAGTGATTATGGTCAGAATAGCATAAAGAAAAACAGAATAGCATTTTTGCTCCAGAGTGTGTAGTATATTACACTGTGCATTTAAGTTGTTTTCTTAAACCTAAATGTTTTTCCAGTATCTTGATCTTGACACATTATTAATTGTCCTGCCAACCATACATTTTTATTTACACCAAAATATATTTTACAGTAAAATGCATTGTGATGAGATCATGTGACAAAGGTACTCGGTGAATTAAACATAATGTAACTGCTGTTTAACATAAAAATATTATGCCTGAAGTTGTAAGCTTTTTTTTTAAGCAGGAAGTATAGCTGGAGTTTACAGGGGATACAGTGCATGCTGTCGGTTTAGTTGTGCATAATACAGTTAAGTGCATTCTGTTTTGTTTAGAAATGTTAAGTTTGGTAGGCACGTTTATGGCCCAGTTCTGTTTGGTTTGCTATAATAATTTTTCCTAGATGCTAAAAGCTGGAGCTAATGATGTTTTGATTAATCAAAGAGTCTGATTTGGCAGTGAAGACTAAACATTTACTGACTGTTCAACTATTACCATTGCTCTGAATATATTGTATGTATATCATATTTTAGCTTCAGATGTTGAATTATCATTATTGGTTCATTTGGTTGTTTGCTCTTAACAGACAATTGTCACAGCTGTTCAGAGATCAAAGTAATTAATCATGACCCCCCCCATTGTTTATAATGGGTGTAAATGTTCAGCTTCCCACTCTTTGTGCATTTAGTGCTCTGTATTGCAGCTGGTAACACAAGCCCACGTATATATATATTTTTTTGACACACATTTCATCCTTTTATGCGTCACTAATGAGTTTATGAGTCTCGTTTTGATAATTGGTGCAGACCTGATTTTAAACAAACTTCATGGATAATCAGCTGCTCATACTTTGGCTTAAATACTGCTTATCACAAACATCTAATTACAGGATGCTTCCTAAAATACTGAAAAATAGTTTAGTTGATGTTTGTCAGAATGATTGTAATTATGTTTGCTGATGTTCAGCATATGTTTAATGACATTCATATTATTTTAGGATGTTTTACTGAAGCATTGACAAAACAAGTTGGTTGTGTGTCTTAAATGTTTTAAACACATTTAATTTTTTGTTGTTGTTGTTGTTATATGCCCCAAGATTCAAGGTGGTCAAGTATGCCAAGAAAAGCAGTCATAACTAAATTATGTATGAAATTTGCAGAAAAAAAAGCTGTGAATAGATTTGCGCAGTATGTGCTTTGCATGTATTGCACAATATGCTGATTCTTGTCAGTTCATCTCCCAATTCGTCTTCACTTTGAGAAACATCACTTATCTCTTATGCTAGTGTGACGCAAGGCCATTTTTGCTCTGTTGGTGCAGTCAGTCAGGAGTTCAAACATGCCGAAGAGCTGTGTCACTTTCCCACCCTGATCTCCAAACATCTGGAGCTGCTTAAAGCAGAACTGATGGTTCTGGAAATCTGCACCCACACCCATTGCATAACGGTTCACACTTGTTCTCGTTCTCTCTCTATCTCTCTCTCTCTCTAATATACTCACTTGTTCCTACATACTTGCTTTTTTAGCCAGTTTGTTTTCTTCTCTTTTACTTTTCTCCTCTTGCTCATTTATGTGAAGACTCCAGAATTCCACATAGAATTAGCATTTAGAAAACTACTCTGTGCGACTATGAAAAAATATTTAGGAGCACCAGTGCGACTGACCTGATCAGCATATTTGTGTTTGTGCTCGGGAGCTTCAAAGGTTTCTACTTGCAACGTGTTTTTTGCAGCATTGAGTAATGTATCACAGACATACCTGTTGATTCCTTGAACACAAGTAAATCAGAATCCACTCACTGCTCAAAACACTAGAGTTTTGTTCTGTGCTGAGTTATGCAAGCTCATGAATCCTCTCATTATAGCAAAGTGTAGACATGATGTAAAAAAGAGATTCATTGTGCAGTGTAGAGAGCTTCGTTGATTTTAATGGAACTTTGTGAGATCGCTTTTAATGATTATTAAGGGAGTTTGCAAATGTGAAATGGATTTAATACAACAGTTTGATGAACAAGAAGTTAATATTAAGTGACTTACATTGTCTGACTACAACACTATTGCCTGATTTTGCTCTATTTTGTCAACTAAAATTAGTTTCAAACAAAGTCACAGCTGAGCCGCTGCGCATCTTCAAGCAAGCACAGCCGTGTTTCGTTTATGGATGAACGTGGGTTTTTAAACGAGTCTAGTGGGTCAAGGATTCAATTACCTATTCATAAAGACAGTCACTTGCTTCATTCCTGAATGAATCAGCTGTTTGAACAAATCAATTGAATGAATGATTCAGTGATAAAATCAGTGACTTGCTGCCACCTACTGACAGTTATAACATATATGATATATCATTTAATATTTCTGTTATTAAATAGAAATAATATTTCTATTATTAAAGTAAATCACTTACTATTTGTATAGGCAGTCGTGGCCTAATGGTTAGAGAATTAGACTTGTAACCCAAAGGGTTTGAGTCTTGTAGGTGGGAGGAGTGAATGTACAGTACTCTCTTCTCTTCAATACCACGACTGAGGTGAGACCCTTGAGCAAGGCACCAAACCCCCAACTGCTCCCCGGGCGCTGCAGCAAAAAAAAAAAGACTGGCCACTGTTCCGGGTATGTGTTCACGGTGTGTGTGTGTTCACTACTCACTGCTGTGTATGTGCACATGGATGGGTTAAATGCAGAGTACAAATTCTGAGTATGAGACACCATAGTAAACGACATGACATGTCATGACATCATAAAAAAAATATTTATATATATATATTCATAATTCTATATTTAAAATATTCATCTCATTATGAATTTATGAATTGAATTGCACTCATGCCACCTCTGAGCCTCATTAAATGTCTGTAAACATACCTACATGCCACTTTTGTGGTGGTCTTTGCCACCTCTGTATTGCAAATTTATTTTGTTAATACTGATTTCATTTGAGCGGTAACTTATTCTTCCTATTCTATCGTTTTAATTAGAAATTTTGAAAAAGCTTATACATTTTTGAATTTGTCAAAAGATAACACTTTTGATAAAGTTAGAAAAGAATGCCATTACAAAGGTAAGTAAAAAAGAATGCCCCTGTAAATCACTTTGAGTCAAACTCGTAATATATTGATCAGAAGGTGCTCCTGAATTTTTTTTAAATGTACTTTAATTTTTTTAATTAGGAGCACAAGGGTTCCTAAAAAAGAGAAGCGTAGAGCCCTGTATAAATGTAGCATAATCATTACATGATACTGATTTTTGTATTTTTAGGTCAGTTCAGGTTGAAAGCTTACAAACTGGTAATTCAGCAGTGGTACCTTGATTTAAAATCTGACCTGCTAAATGCCGTAGCAAACGAAATTCAGCACTGCATTGACTTTGTTACTATCTACAAATAAATCTTGACCTGGTTATAGGCGACGTGTTTGTTCAAGTGGCTGCGAGTCCAACATCATCCTGTTTATGCAAAACAACAAATCTCTACATGCAAGCTGCATCAGTTACTGAAACTCCACTCTTCTCTAATCTTCACTGGAAATATTTATGTTTGTGGTTATATGTTGCAATCATGTCTGTACTTGTGCCGCTGTGATCAGCTGATCGTGGCATACTCTGACCTGTAGTTGTACCTGTGGAGATTATATTCTCGTTGAAACACCTGAGATTTGTTGTGAGTTCTACCTTTTTGGCAATGTGACAAGTGTATGAAGTTCAAAGTGCTTGGGCAAAAGGAGATTGAATGTTTGTTCATCAGGAATGTTATAATGCTAGTCAGAGACTGTTTTGATGTTCCATGCATAATTGATGAAGTTAAACATTAGCACAGCAAACCAACTGCTTTGCGACGGTCGTTGTGTGTTGTGGTCAACAAGGAAACATGGTTATTATCAGACACTCCAGACCCTCCTCTGTCAGTACTAACGCCCCCCCACACATGACTACGGGTGCATTATTTACAAGTTCCCAGTGTTATCTAGCAAACCACAGCCTCCAGCACACACTGAGAGTAGTGGGGGAAATATATGGGAGAGTGTTTGGGCGTATGGTCAGTACTGTGGAAATCTGCTGACTTATAGTAATGCACTGGGAGCTGGGAAAATGGAGGAACAGGCTTCCTGTGTGAGAGACCAGGCCCACCGTCCACACATGCCACACATACACCTGTGTTAAAGCCAATTGATCTTCGTTTATGAGCCGTGGCTTATTTAGATGATATCCGTTTTATTAATTATGATATATGTTAACAAGGTGCTTAGAGTAAAGTTCATGATTTTACACATGCTTTGTGAACCAGTTCAAATAAAGATTTGAAAAAGGTACAAAAGGATAGTTTGGTGAAATACAGAAATAGACTTCATTAAGGATGGTGTAGGGAATGCTATTTTGTCTTCATACATTTTAGTCATGGACCTAATGCTGTTGAATGAGTTTATTTCAGCCCCATACAACTCCCAAACAATACAACAAAAGCTATTTTAAGCGTGCTTAAGCACTATATTCCTGCTTTAGACTTGGCATGCCTTTTCTTTCTTTTTCCATTCTCTATTCTTTTCTCCTTTATTTTGCTCCATGTCTGCCTCCTACCAGTCATGTGACCTTGAAGGGGGACGGGCCTCTCTCCCTCTTCTCTCTTAGCACATCAAACTCTTTGTTCTCCAGACGACGCCCATATCATGTCTGCAGTAGTGCGGTTCTGTCCCTGGCCTTGAAGGCAGCACTCATTCTGCTCTTCACACACATTCACACTCTTAGAATGATTACAAATGCAGGCTGCCCTAAAAATGAGTTTCTTTTAAGTCATTTTTAGGGTTGGGTACCGAAACCCAGTGCCAATATGCCTATGTAACCGGTATGTACTAGAACCGAATCAGAACGCAGATTTCGGTGCCTCATTTCGGTGCCACTTAAATGCCTGAGCGATCGATTGAAATATTTGTCCTGGTTCTCTGAAATGGACGTAAGAAGCATGGGCATCGCTAGGCCATTTTTAGAGGGGCTATAGCGATTAGCTCCATAAACTGTAAACAAATTCGTGATCGCCTCAGAGTCAGTCCCCCCCATATGAAAACAGCGGCAGACTTTGTCTCCTCCCCGTCTTTCAGCGCGCTCTTCAATCCGCAGACCACGGCGGCGCAGTGCGAGCGGACTCAAAATTTGGCACCGGTATCATAAAAAACCCAATCGATACCCAACCCTAGTCATTTTTTTATTTACTAAGGATCAGTATTGCTTGAACAGTTTGTGTACTTTTTCATTGACGGAGCCAATGCTTGCTTTAAATGAGAAGCATGCGATTTTTTAACTACTTATGCAAAAAATTATGAGTTTTCAAACAGATAATCCTGACACCAACTCACAACAATTGTTTTGAGATGAAGGATTTTGATAGCACCACAGCAGTGGAATTAACCTACAAATGGTGATAGAAAATTAGTATTAAATTCATTAATTAGTGCTGTTTTTCACCTCTAATTAGATCTGTTTGGACATTTTTGGCCCATGTGTGCTGCTTTTTGTATGTTGGTTTAAAATACTGGCACAATCTTGTTCTGTGTTAAGTATTTGAAGTGTTTATTGTTCTGGCTTTGTGACCGCTCATGTGAACGTGGGCCTTAACTTATGATGACCCACTTGGCATCAAGCTGAAAGTTTCTGGATTGTTTGGCCTGTAAGTGTTTGGCTGTACGTGGCATTTCAGTTTGTATGTGTGTGTGTGACTTTTGTCTCTGTGAAGGGCTAGTGATTTTTTTTCCCCTGTTGAAATATTTCAGTTTTGTGTCAAATGGAGTGTGTAATTGTCGAAGTTAGCTCAAAACTAAATCTCGAAACTGGGAAATAGGCTGGGTTTTTATAATGCTAATTGGCTGGGTGGTTATCAACGGCAGCATATGTAATGGTTGCAAAATGCGCTAGGCCTGTGGGTTTATTGATTTGAATTGTGGGTTTATTTTTAATGTTTAAATTCCCTTGACAAATACAGTTGTTGTTGTTTTTGTGAACAGCAAGTTTGGATGGGACAAATTAAAGGGCATTTGAGTAAAGTTAAATGTAATACTTCTTAGTTGTGTTGCGTTATTTTTAGTCTTCGCAGGCATGCCATGACATAGTGGGCATGTGTCTTGCATTTGAAGGCTTGTAGGGCATTGAGATGTATCGTAGATAATATTAGCTTATGCAAATTTCCCTTACTCATGCCCAGCCAAGGATTGCTTGTTGTGCTGACATGACCTGCCTTTGATCTTTACATGCAGTCTCATCTTCATTTGGCCACTTCCTGCTTGTTTCCCGTTTCCTCTGAGGACAACTGGTTGGGAAGCATCTCATCTGTGCTCATTCGATGTCTCTGCACCACCATCGCTCTCAGATCAGATTTATTTCTCCGATTCGTGCAAGTTTATTCTCTCATACAGACTGTGTTTTAAAAGCTCTGTTCACAGAGTCAGAGATTCTTGTCACATTCCTCTTCAGGTGCACACGTGCACCATATTCACTCATGTTCATGTGCTGCCTCTCGTGGCAGCTGTGTGTATTACATTATTGTATCAGTCCCTCCCCCACCCCGAACCCATGTGGAAACATTTAGGATGCCCAAAAATACAAAACACTCATCTGAACTGGCAAGAGTGGAAACATGGCATTTCAGGGAAGAGGAAGAAGGCTGGTCACAGTGCGTTTATAAAGCTTGTTCCAGGGAATCATAGCATGTTTACAGAAGCCTCATTCCTGTCTTTGTCAGCCTCTTCAGAATTGATTGTGGTTATTGTTGAAATGTATATGCTCATTGTCTGCAAATTCAGTTGCACAAGTATGAACAGTTACACTTTTTATGGCTGTACATAGTGTTCAGATGTTTATAATATTATTATTATAACAATAATATTTAATAATTTAAATTGTTTATTAGTAATATTTTTAATATTGTATTATTTTATATTAGTCCACCCAAATTATTATTTTTTTTTTTTGTGGAGCGTTAAAGGTATTTTGAAGAATGTTGGGAACCAAATAGTTTCAGTTCCCATTGAATTACATTGTATTTTCTTGTCCATAGAATGGAAGCCAATGGGAACCAAAACTGATGGTGGTTTGAAGTTAAATTTGAGTAAAAACGTACTATTAATTTTATAAATAGTCTTATGTAGCTTGATGCTGATGTTAGCTCTAATTAGGGTTGGGAATCGAAAATAGATTCCGATTCCAGAATCAGATACTTAAGGTCAGGAATCGGATACTGGTTGTCAAATTAAATTTTCGATTCCGCCTATCGATTCCTATGCGCTTTTTTTTTCTGCCGGGACCTTGGTCGCTAATCTAAGCGCTCCAAAAGTTTGGCTACATTTGCGATCAGAAGCCAAAAAAGCGGAGTATAATATCTGTGATAAAAGAAAAAAAAAACTCAATTTATCCAGAATCATGCAGTTCTATTTTGCACACAAACAGCTCTTAAAGAGTCCAGTTTTTATGTAGCCGGTTGAGTTTTGTTCATGGTATTCAACTCCAATAAATGGTTTGCAAAAAAAGAGACACTGGATAAATGTTTGATATCATTATTTAATCACATTGGAATCGAAAAGAATCGGAATCGATCAGCAGAATCGGAATCGATAAAATTCAAACGATACCCAAACCTAGCTCTAATGCACCTTGTTACCCTGCTATTAAATTTCATGAGGCTATTCTATCAAAAGAATTCACGTAAGGTTGTAAGAAAATGTTTTGTTTTCTAGAAAGACACTTTATAATAAGAGGATAAATGTATATTGGAGCTAAAGGATTTGTGGACCAGGAGACCATAAAGATTTTCAAGTTAATGCGGTGTTTAACGACACTATATTATGTTTGTTCACCTACACTGCGAAAGGACCCCTTTTAGCTCTTATTTTGTATTTAATTTAATGTTCAACATTTGTTTTTCTAAAATTTAACTTGATGATTGTCATTTTCTTCAATCATCTAATTATTATAACACCTAAAATATGTTGCATGTAAAAAGTGTTTGTTTCAGCCAGTTGAAGGGTGGGTATAATTAGGGCTGGGTGATATGGCCAAAATGTATATATATCTCGACATTTTCTATTTGAAAATGTATTTTCTACGTTTTCTGTGTAATTTCTATATTAAGATTTAAACTGAACAAAAAATGAAAGTAAATAAACACAAGAGCACAGATTAATTGCATTATATTTTGATTACTCCATTACTGCTATCATAAAATACACTTACTTGTAGGTTTAAAATTCTACATATGACACCATTATTGCACTCCTGTTCTATTGCACTCTGTCTGTTTGGCACACATGTGCGTGGCGCACGTGCACTTTCTGACGTTGACAGATGAAGAATATACAAGTGAATTGTAAGTTATGCATAGCATCTCTGTCAGCAGCACATGTGTCTGTCAGAGCATCTGACGGGACGAGCCGCTTTAAACTACACGTTAACTAGATCTTACGAGTTATTTTAAAGCCCTTAATATAAAGCATGTCTCATGTTTAGGACAAATTGAATTATGCACTTTACCCGCAGCAGCTCACTCTGCGTCCTCCGCTTTATTCAGATGCGCTCGTATCAAACTACTGTATATTGATATAAATGGTTTTGCCTCATACCATATCACTTATAAAAAATATATCAATATATCGTACAAACTTCATATACTGCCCAGCCCTAGGTACAATGTGTGCACATAACCAGGATGGTACCACCTCCGCCTCATTTTGAGCCAGTGTGGTTCTTTGACTATGTAAAAACTCAATGTCATGTGATTGGTTGTCTATAACATCACATATGATTTCTTAATGACATGCAGCGGCCACACACAAATCCTTTTTTCCTGCCCAGTGTGCCGCTAACATTCATGCACAGAAAAGTGACTGGATTGTTGTGTGTGAGCTTGGCAAGCAGTGGTGCCTGCTGTCTTTTTCCCATTGAAAACAAACTGCAAACTTGTGATTAGTGTAAAATGACCTTAAAAAGTTGGTCTCCGTGTACATCTGAGATTGAAGCCCACAGGATAAAAACACAAAAATCCTAAATGTTGAAAAGAGACTTGTTTGTGAGTCTATTGATTGGTGTTCTCTCATGTAAAAAGAAAAGTAGAGTGAGGCTTCAGACAAGCTTTTGTTGTTGTCAAGCTCCTCTGAAGCAGATCTGAGTGTAATTCCAGCCTATTAAGAGCATTCTTATTGGACTGTTAGAAGAAAACACAAAGTAGTGATATATGTGTGTGTTGTTGTCTTCCGCACACTTTTTTTAGTTCCCTTCTCGTCATTCCCATCTGTGGTTGCAGTCATACTTTTACTTTTTCCCTTCACTTTTATCTCTTAAGTATCTCGCTCTCCTCATTCAGAGACGACGCTCCTGAAATGTTATGAGAAATGCCGCCAGTGTCATCAATGTACTAACAGCCAAATTCACTCACACTGCCAGTTATAAACTACCTGCTAACCGAAGTACTGTCCAATCCTAAATTTTTAACCGGCACTCCAGATGAACGCTGCCCCAGTTAGAGGCAGAAGCTTTTAAAATTTCCACCATTGTGTTTGAACACGGACAGATAGAAGCATACGGCTAGCTGATTAGCTGAATCTCTGTGTTTTCTGCTTTATTAAAAGTAACTGCATGTTTTTTTTTGTTTGTTTTTTTTTCTATATAATTATAATTTTAAATGTTTTAAGCGATCAGATTGCTTTTATTAGCTGTATTATATATTATCACAACCTTAATTACATTTTTAAAAAATTATAAATTGGCTACTTTTTATATTTGCAGATCACGATTGAATATTGTCCGTTTAAAAGTGCAGAGATGCAGAACTGTTAACAGTATAGCTTTTATCTCTAAGTTTAATAGTTTTGTTTAACTTGCATATAAAAGCTTTGTTAGATCTTGAGTTGACCTGTTTCTAAATGTACGAAATGGATCGCAAAACACTTGGCAGAAGTTGCATTTCATTACAATTCAGAAACCAGATCAGTGCTGTAATTCCAGGTGTTTTCTGTGTGATTGCAGAGATGATAGTCCATGTAAAAACTGTCGTGCTTTAATGTGAAGCACTCTTGTTTGAATAGGCTCGGAAAAACTGGGCACAGTTGCCAATAGCAACCTGTTCTCTCTTTCTCTCTGATGCTGTGCTCTGGGTTAATGACACGAGCACATGAGCGCTAGGGAACCTGCCACATGCAAAACTGGGTCAGCAGCTCAGGATCCATGTGTGGTCATCTGCTGGAGAGATTTGTGTGAGAGCATCAGGTTGGAAGGGGGGACTCAAGTAAACGTAGACAAAGGGAAAGGCTGATCACTGCCAGATCTAAATTTTGGATGCTGGTGCTCCAGACATTTAATTCACAAAAAGTATATTTGATGACGATCCATGCAAGCTATTTATGTATTTATTTATTTTATTTTTTCCACAAAGATAAATATTGAAGTAATTTATTTATATATATATATATATATATATATAATATTCAGACCTTCTTGTTGGTTTATTTGGTGTTATGCCTTTTCTGCAAAACTCTCTATGATTCACATTTGATGCTACCAAGGTTAGGGCTAGGATTGCTGCTGGACACAGAAGAACAGTGTGCAGTGTGTTCACGAATCCTTATTGTCTTAAATACACTATTCAGAATTTAAGGCTGCAAAACATTTAGAAAAAAAACTTGAATGGTTCATTGATGTCCAGAATTTGCGAAATCATTGCTGAAAAATGTTTGCAGAAGTCATTTTACATGAATTGAAAAGTTTTAGTGTCAGTAAATATTTCTGTGTTTGTTAGTATCTATTGATATACTATTGTGTTGATAAATTATTACATAAACCACTCTAGTTCAAAAGTGACACTTTACAAAAAGGATCTATTTATTAGCTATATTTAATACATTAACTAACAATGAGCAACACATTTGTTTTTATTAATCTTTGTTAATGTTAGTTATTAAAAATAATACTGCATCATCTTAATGTTGAAAACAGATTTGTTGCTTAATATTTTTCTGTAAACGATGCATTTTTTTCATGATTCTTTGATCAGAAGAACAGCATTTATATAAAAAAAAAAAAGTGTTCATTTGTTTATGATCAATTGAATGTGTCCGTTCTCTATAAAGTTTATTTATTTATTGAAGAAAAAAAAACAAAACTAGTGTGCATTGAATGTTATTTATTCTTTTGTGTAGTCATCTATCAGTGCAGGGCTGATATGTTTCTTTTTTTTCATACCATTCATACATTTGCACTAACTTCTCTCCTTGTCAGGCTCAGAGGTCAGTGGCTCCTCGCTGTGGCTGTGAGCTGAACGCTCAGTGTGTGATGTGCAGTGGACGTGCTCTCCCTCCTGCAGACACCCAGCACCAGCTCCCCCTACTGGACAGACTGGCACAGTTTGACCACTGCGTTCACCCCATCCTCTCCTTTACAGATGGTGAGGACACACCCCTATCCTTTAATTGTTTTTCTCTCATTTGTTCCAGTATGCATACATGTACATAGACAAAAACAATGACAGCATCAAGGCCCGGTTATACTTCACTTTCTGCTCCGTCTCGTGGACAGCCTTGTCTGCACAGCTTTCAAAGTATACTCAAACCCGGATGAGCAAGCATGGACCTAGTGAACTCGTTCTGTCTCAA
Source organism: Sinocyclocheilus grahami (assembly GCF_001515645.1). Lineage (NCBI taxonomy): Eukaryota > Metazoa > Chordata > Actinopteri > Cypriniformes > Cyprinidae > Sinocyclocheilus > Sinocyclocheilus grahami. The sequence continues at coordinate 1,323,579 of NW_015505227.1, forward strand.
CATTCACCTCACGCTTTCGGTGTTGTACGTAAAGCATCCGCGTGGTTACCAAAATTGGCTATGCATGTGGATGGTGTGTGCGGATGTCCGTATACAGTTCTGATGACAAAAGTAGCATCACACAGACCGTTGGGGAACGTGGACGGCCCAAGTATACTTTGGGCACAGCTCTATCTATCCCTGCTGATCATTTCCCACAGATTGCCTCAAGAATGAGGACTTTTAATAAGGTTTTTTTTTTTTTTTACTGCATAACAACTTGGTGTTAATTTATGTGTTCATTATTCTGGATCTGGTTATTGCACCTCCTAAAATTACCTGCAGACTGATCTGGGTTTGGAGCAGGTCATTAGTGCTGGGATCTCAGAACAGTTTTTCATGTCTGTGAGAATTCAGTTACATTGAATTTGAAGAGCTGATCTTAGATCAGCGGTCCTTCCCTGTGCTGGTCGGATTAGCTGATCAAGCATTCGTCTGCCTGACCTTTGCAGTGATAACCATTTTATAGAGCAGTGACCAAGTGTGCCAGTAGCAGCTAGCTTTGTCAGACTAGCTGAGAGAGAGACGTATTTTCCCTCATTAATATGAACTGGTTGTCCTCTCTAATCTGGCATCTGTTGTACAAATGAATGATGGGCGTAGAAGAGGCAGGTGACACCATGGGTGAAACTCGAGTAGATGGAGGGAAAAAAGGAAGAGGAACCTCAGTACAATGAATACTAGAGTCAAGCTCTGATGCCTTCTGCTGGAGAATTTACTCATGACACTTTGTGTCACTGATTTAGATGTTTGCAGAGCATTAAGTCAGTCACTATTTGCATTAGTAAAGTAGCCAAAGGATGAAACGTCATTTTGAATGAGTATTATGTAAAATGGTGTTGGGTTTGATTCTGAGAGAATGCACATAATACACATTTTAATGTATACCTTTTATTTCTTTTTAATTAACTTATTTTTTAACTTTTTATTTATTTATTATTGGAAACATTTTTTACAATGTCCTTTTTACATGTTACATATATGCAGAGAAAACCAAACCTAATCTTAACCCTAACCTTATAGTAAGTACTAGGGATGCACCGATACCGATACTGGATACTGAGCTCCTGTACTCGTACTCGTTCAAATGCCCCGATACCAAACGCCGATACCACACAGCATGTGATAAGTGACATATTCAGACAAAGAAACACCGACAACAGACAGCAGAATGGAGTTATTAGAGATTAAGGATGTCTACGAAGTATATGTATGCAATGAATATAAAACATTCAGTATTAATGCCTGTATAGCTGATTTGCGCCAGCTGATGAGCAAATCGGGGTGAGTGGATTGCGCGGCGCAGATGCACGAGCTTGTCGAGTGAATATCCCTGTCTCACAGACATCACTGGAAAGTTTGTAGTTCGGTCGGATATGTCAAAAAAAAGTAAGTAAAACAATTCACACGTTACTTAATGGTAGGGAGAGAGAGAGAGAGAGAGAGAGAGAGC
>NW_015505227.1:1326077-1354397 GCF_001515645.1 Sinocyclocheilus grahami
GATATACAGTCAAACCAAAAATTATTCAGAGACCAGATGTAATTTTTTATATTTTTTTACTAGTGGGTGCAGGACACTATAGTTAATTTATGTAAAGTGAGGATAGCAAAATAAACTAAACTGTGATATATTATACCCAAAAATTCTTCATACAGTGAACTACCAGTAAAATGTATACAAATTTGGGACCAAAATTTATTCAGACCGAGTCTGGGAAAAAATTGAAGTTCAAGTTTGCATGAACCTGGTTGACAGCATGCCCAGAAGACTACAGGCTGTCATTAAGGCTAAGGGTCACCCGACAAAGTATTGATAGTTGTGTAAATATTGACAGCTGTATGAATAATTTTTGGTTTATTGTAATCCATTACATACCTTTCTATCAAAGTTATCTGACATTATCGAGCTGAATTTCTTCTGACACTGTTTAACTCATATTGTATTACCATTTTCTAATTTATAACGAATACACTGATAATGTGAGAAATGTTAAAGGTGTCTGAATGAATTTTGGTTTGACTATCTATTTGATAAATGAAGTTAACCAACTAACGTTATACATACTCTTTTGGTTTCTATACCCAATATTTTAAAAATTTACAAATGCAATGAAAATATTAATATCGGTACTCGGTATCGGCAAGTACCAAAAATAGAAGTATCTGTATCGGGCGAGTACTGGAAAAAGTGGTATCGGTGCATCCCTAATAGTAAGTACAGGTTGTTAATTTATATTACTCAGTATTTAAATGTATAATTACTTTTTTACAAGGGCACCTTAAAGTGCAGCCGTATTGGTTATTATGTATGTATTATCATTTTTATCTGTAAAAATGGCATCAACAAAAAAAATCCCCTGGAAGTCTTAGTCATCTTGAATCTGTTCACAACCAATTTTACTTTCACTATCTGATGTTTCTCAAAGCGTAACAGGATATTCAACAAGAAAAAAGTTCTTTTGGACATGAAAAATTAGTGGGCTTGATGTCGGCCAATGCAAGACTGTTTCAGATGATTAACTCTGTCTTCTCTCTCAGATGTGATGATGAATCTCCATATGCAGCGTGTGCTGAAGGGACACTGGCAGAATCGTCCTCTGGAGAAGATCAGGCCCATCAAGAAGATCTCGCTCAAGCATAAGTTGTGTTTGGGTAGCCGCATCTCAGACGCGTCATCCAAAGACAAACACAAGCTCGCCAACTCTCTCCTCTCCACAGTCCGTAAGTGTGAAAACAACAACTAAAGACACCAAAAGACCTCATTTATTAGCTTTAAATGGCTTTTATTAACATTGAAAAGAGAAAGGAAATAGGCAATTAAGGGAGCTGGAGTCGAACCTGTGTGCCCTGAATGACTGTATCGTGCATGCTAACATCTAGGCCAGTCTACAAAATTGTGTGCAAATCCCCTGCTTCCTCAGCATCTGAAATGTCAGGAGCTGAGTTTTCTCTAATGGAGGCAAATTCTCACACCTTTAGGAGAGTCTAAATTTGGTCTAAATATGACTGCCCCTATGGGCAGTTAAAGTGACCTGTGAGTTTCTGGCCGTCATTAGCCGCTCTCTGCCAGACGCTCATTGCAGTGACTCAGCAGTTATTTCTGGCATCATATAAGTCCAGGCACAGTTGCTGACTATTTGTTTCTTTCATATTCCATGTATGAATTATTGAACTCTGAAAGACGTCCTGATGTAGTGCTGTGAATTGTAGAGTTGAGTCATGTGTAATATAAAGAAATTACTATTATTGGTAGTTGTGTATTATTTAATCCAATTTATTGAGAGATTTTGGCATGACAATCATGTATTCGTTTTGCAAAAACATTTAGCAGATGTTCAAGAAAAATATAGCAAAAGTATGTACAATAAAGTATAATGTACTTTGTAAAATAAAGTATAGTGACAAAAAAGGATAATATTACATATTAAAAATGAAATAAAGATCAAATTAACGCGTGTGTAATAACCTTAAAAATAAACTTAAAGATTCAAATGAATAACAGTGAATATTTAAATGGAGTTAGAAATAAAGGTAAAACAAAATAATAATGCAATTCATTGTACATAAATTATGTAAAATAAGACAAGAAAAAGTATACAGAGTACCTGGCAAAGAAAGAAAAACATTAACGATTAAAAATTGAATTAAGTTAATTGGGGGAAAAAACTGTTTAAAATGGCCAAAATAATAAGTGGAACACAACACACAAATTATGAAGGGGAAAAAACTAAAAATGGAAATGGAAAACAGTACAGATTAAAAGAGAAGTTAAAATTAGGTAGAAATAAACATGTAAATCGATAAACAAAAATTATATTATCAAAGACAAAGGATGCAGAGTAACTGAAACAGAAATGTAAAACGGATAACAGTAACAATTAAAAATGGAGTTAAAAATAAATGTAAAAAATAAGTGCAAGTGTAAATAATTGAACAAAATATGTGTAAAAAAAAAAAGGGAAATATGAAGCAAAAACCAAATTGTTTCATCTGTTTATCTTCCTGTTTGCCATTTCTCTCAGGTTTGTCACATCATAAGGTGCGCTCAGAGAAGGTCTCTCAGCATCAGTTTTGCTTGCTTCATGAGTGTTTCTGCATTATATGAGTGACTTTGGAAAATAAATCACTGCATGTTTCAGATGAAAAAAACGCGACTTCTATTTATGAAAATATCACAGTTAGGAGATTTATAACGAGTGGTTCCCTGCATTTTTACAGCAAATCACGTGATTACAGTACTAAGCCGCTGCAATGGAGCAGCTCTAATGCTATTAAATTAAAGATGATGTAGGCTACCATAGAGAGAAAAAAAAATTAAGAGTGAAAGTAATAAAAGCTTGTAAAATACATTTTAATGGGCATAATTAAGTGTGAAAATAACAGAAGGATATACAGTCAAACCAAAAATTATTCAGACACCAGATATAATTTTTTGTATTTTTTTTACTAGTGGGTGCAGGACACTATAGTTAATTTATGTAAAGTGAGGATAGCAAAATAAACTAAACTGTGATATATTATACCCAAAAATTCTTCATACAGTGGACTACCAGTAAAATTTATACAAATTTGGGACCAAAAATTATTCAGACCGAGTCTGGGAAAAAAAACCCGGAAGTTGAGGTTTGCATGAAGCTGGGTGACAGCATGCCCAGAAGACTACAGGCTGTCATTAAGGCTAAGGGTCACCCGACAAAGTATTGATAGTTGTGTAAATATTGACAGCTGTATGAATAATTTTTGGTTTATTGTAATCCATTACATACCTTTCTATCAAAGTTATCTGACATTATCGAGCTGAATTTCTTCTGACACTGTTTAACTCATATTGTATTACCATTTTCTAATTTATAACGAATACACTGATAATGTGAGAAATGTTAAAGGTGTCTGAATGAATTTTGGTTTGACTATCTATTTGATAAATGAAGTTAACCAACTAACGTTATACATACTCTTTTGGTTTCTATACCCAATATTTTAAAAATTTACAAATGCAATGAAAATATTAATATCGGTACTCGGTATCGGCAAGTACCAAAAATAGAAGTATCTGTATCGGGCGAGTACTGGAAAAAGTGGTATCGGTGCATCCCTAATAGTAAGTACAGGTTGTTAATTTATATTACTCAGTATTTAAATGTATAATTACTTTTTTACAAGGGCACCTTAAAGTGCAGCCGTATTGGTTATTATGTATGTATTATCATTTTTATCTGTAAAAATGGCATCAACAAAAAAAATCCCCTGGAAGTCTTAGTCATCTTGAATCTGTTCACAACCAATTTTACTTTCACTATCTGATGTTTCTCAAAGCGTAACAGGATATTCAACAAGAAAAAAGTTTTTTTGGACATGAAAAATTAGTGGGCTTGATGTCGGCCAATGCAAGACTGTTTCAGATGATTAACTCTGTCTTCTTCTCTCTCAGATGTGATGATGAATCTCCATATGCAGCGTGTGCTGAAGGGACACTGGCAGAATCGTCCTCTGGAGAAGATCAGGCCCATCAAGAAGATCTCGCTCAAGCATAAGTTGTGTTTGGGTAGCCGCATCTCAGACGCGTCATCCAAAGACAAACACAAGCTCGCCAACTCTCTCCTCTCCACAGTCCGTAAGTGTGAAAACAACAACTAAAGACACCAAAAGACCTCATTTATTAGCTTTAAATGGCTTTTATTAACATTGAAAAGAGAAAGGAAATAGGCAATTAAGGGAGCTGGAGTCGAACCTGTGTGCCCTGAATGACTGTATCGTGCATGCTAACATCTAGGCCAGTCTACAAAATTGTGTGCAAATCCCCTGCTTCCTCAGCATCTGAAATGTCAGGAGCTGAGTTTTCTCTAATGGAGGCAAATTCTCACACCTTTAGGAGAGTCTAAATTTGGTCTAAATATGACTGCCCCTATGGGCAGTTAAAGTGACCTGTGAGTTTCTGGCCGTCATTAGCCGCTCTCTGCCAGACGCTCATTGCAGTGACTCAGCAGTTATTTCTGGCATCATATAAGTCCAGGCACAGTTGCTGACTATTTGTTTCTTTCATATTCCATGTATGAATTATTGAACTCTGAAAGACGTCCTGATGTAGTGCTGTGAATTGTAGAGTTGAGTCATGTGTAATATAAAGAAATTACTATTATTGGTAGTTGTGTATTATTTAATCCAATTTATTGAGAGATTTTGGCATGACAATCATGTATTCGTTTTGCAAAAACATTTAGCAGATGTTCAAGAAAAATATAGCAAAAGTATGTACAATAAAGTATAATGTACTTTGTAAAATAAAGTATAGTGACAAAAAAGGATAATATTACATATTAAAAATGAAATAAAGATCAAATTAACGCGTGTGTAATAACCTTAAAAATAAACTTAAAGATTCAAATGAATAACAGTGAATATTTAAATGGAGTTAGAAATAAAGGTAAAACAAAATAATAATGCAATTCATTGTACATAAATTATGTAAAATAAGACAAGAAAAAGTATACAGAGTACCTGGCAAAGAAAGAAAAACATTAACGATTAAAAATTGAATTAAGTTAATTGGGGGAAAAAACTGTTTAAAATGGCCAAAATAATAAGTGGAACACAACACACAAATTATGAAGGGGAAAAAACTAAAAATGGAAATGGAAAACAGTACAGATTAAAAGAGAAGTTAAAATTAGGTAGAAATAAACATGTAAATCGATAAACAAAAATTATATTATCAAAGACAAAGGATGCAGAGTAACTGAAACAGAAATGTAAAACGGATAACAGTAACAATTAAAAATGGAGTTAAAAATAAATGTAAAAAATAAGTGCAAGTGTAAATAATTGAACAAAATATGTGTAAAAAAAAAAAGTGAAATATGAAGCAAAAACCAAATTGTTTCATCTGTTTATCTTCCTGTTTGCCATTTCTCTCAGGTTTGTCACATCATAAGGTGCGCTCAGAGAAGGTCTCTCAGCATCAGTTAGATATCCCAGTCAGTGCCAGTAAACATGAGTCTCGCCAGCATTTCCGCCAGAGCAGTTCTTTTGACAGAAGTCACAGCCGCAAGAGACCTCGTGAACCCTCGCTGGACCGTACAGAGAGTATGTTGTTCATTCTTTTCTTTTTTTTCTCATTCCTTCTTTTATTGGCTTCAGTCACATTTGCTTCCCTCTCCCTCTAAATCACAATTGAGTTCAGTCCTGTAACTCAGCACTGTCTTTGATTTGTCTATAGATGCTCCAAAGTTGAATATGGACATGGGGAGTCCATGCCCATCTCTGTCCGCTCTAAACATGCCCACCCACAGCCTCCTGATGAGACAGCCATCAATCTCCGAGACCTCCACACCCCTTCACCTCAACAGCAGTGCCGCCGTAAGATGTTCTTCAAAGTCTGCCGAGTCTGTTTGTGTAAACATGAGAATGAGTTACTTAGGTCTGTATGTGACTCTTTCAGACTATTCGCCGACGGAGAGGAGAGAGCCCCTTTGATATCAATAACATCGTCATCCCCATGTCTGTGGCCGCCACCACTCGAGTGGAGAAACTACAGTATAAAGAGATCCTTACCCCAAGGTCAGAGACTCAAACTGTCTATCCATACCTGTGTTCATTAGCCTTATATATTCAAAGATTTGTTCTTTACCTACTAAATTTGTTACCCTTTGCTTTTTAATTGTAGTTGGCGAGAAGTGGACATTTTTGCAAAACCAATATCTGAAGAGGATGATGCAGTGGAGGTACGGCCATGCAGTTGGTCACCCAACAGTTAGGCTGTTTCTCAAGCCTGTAAGCTGCCTACCTAGACAAGCATGTAAGATGATGATGCCCCAAAATGCTTTCTTGGTAGGCAGCTCAGTAGGTTTTGAGCTAAAATGGCTGCCAATATGATAAAAATCTGTTCAATATGCGTTTTCCATGCAAGTGAACTGTCTATGTAAACGCCCAGATACTTATAGGTCTGTGACTGGGCGATGATCACCTATGCATTTTGGGTCAAATACAATCTCCTCTGTTTTCATTGTATTTATTATTAACTAATTTTTATCACACCAGTCAACAAACCGGCTTATTTCTGACTGGTAGATGGTGCTGATATTGTCGTGAACACAGTAAACTTAATATGGCTGTGCCATCTGAATATTTAAAAATATTGTTTTGTGAATGCATAATTAAGCATTCATTTGTAAAAAAGTGTAAAAAGAATGGGTGAACTGACACAGCCTTGTGGAACACCTGTACTAATGATCTTTTGATGTGAAAGACAATTATTTATTTTCACACATGGAGTTCTATCTGTTAAAAAAGAAAATTACCACTTATTGATAAATGGGTTTACACTCAGCCACAGTGATTCTGTAATTTGTGATTTGGCTTGTTAATGTTTAATTTTAGGACTACCTTGTCATTTTTTAATTGCCTGCATCCCTGAATACTGCCTGGTGTAAGTTTTTAATAATTTTCTCCCATTCCCTCAGATTGAGGATCTCTCCGATGTCACATTCTCTCAGCTTTACCTTTCGTATGAGGAGCAGGAGCGCTCTCGATGGAGTTGGAGTGCCAGCAACATTGCAAAGAGAAGGGGCAGCAGGTGGGGGAACACAACTTGTACTGCTTTTCTTTGCCCTTTTTTAGGAATAATTGCAGTTTCTCCTTTGTGTTTTGTACTTCATGATGGCAAACGCGTTAACAGTTTTAAACATGAGAGAATAATTGTAGTGAAAAACAACTCCAGGCTGTTCACTTACCTCAACAGTACAATGAGAACTTACTGAAGCAAAAAGCATTACAACAACGTCATCTCAGATGCACAAAGAAAGATCTGCTTCAAGGGCATGGCAGTTCCGATGCCTGTTCCAAACTGTAATAGGTTTTGGTTAGTTTAGATGTCATTGGTCCGTGTTGCCTTCATATTTGTCAAACTGCACCAGAGATTGTTTGGAAGCAGTCTGAGACCCACCTTTTCTTGTTTGGTGTGCACCAAAGTTCAGATGGCAGTGTTTACACTTATTCACCGCATTCATACCAGAGTCTGAACACATGATGATAAGGGCTAATCTTTTTCTCCACAGGTCATACAAGTCTGTGGATGGACGGACAACCCCCTTGCTGTGTGGCACAAACCCCTCCACGCCGCAGCCGTCGTCTCCAGACACGGCATATTTCCACCTGCTGCATGAGTACAACTCGGTGGCATCTCCATCCAGCCCTGTCAGTCCAGAGATGCTGATGCTGTCCGGCCTGCACACTCCCGGCTCCAGAGACTCCCAACGGCTGCTGTCCAACGAGGACACGTGCTGCTCCACCCCAGATACCTACGAGGAAATGGTAGGCGCCCGATACAGAACCACCATTTGTCTTATTATGTGTGCAGATATTTACTTAGTGTGTCTCTGTTTGTCCCCTACGGGCTCCCCAGCCGGTACAGCCATGGGAATGCCGGACATTTCCTCTGGATGTGGATCCACAGCAGGAGAGCGAAATCCATCACAGTCCAGCTGGCGAGAGGCCCTGTAGGACCATTCGACGGGTGTCCGGGTGCAGATCATCCAAGTCGGAGTCTGACGCTGGGCCTTCATCACCTCTCGGCAATGACGGCGCCAAGCAAAAACAAACCAACCCACCCAAACCTACTCACCAATGAAGCCTAGACTCTGCCCACCCACCAGCTTTCAGAAACTGAAACAGCAGCAACGTAGATGAAAAAATAAAATGAATGAAAGTCCCTGTTGTTTGATATTCAAACATCAGTAAATTCTTTCACGGTTTTTAGTGAATTGTATGGCGATATATATTAAGACCTGTTTTAATTCAGTCTTGCTTTTGGGTCACTGAAGAATAAAAATGTTTAAAAAAATAAAAAGGAAGAAAGAAATTAGCTTGAGGGCTAAACCAAAATAAGCAGCTCAGAAACGTATTGTATATCGCTGAAGAGCACTTCCCCCTTAGCATGCTGTTGTACTGAGGGGCTCAGCTTGCATTGTGTGTGGTACCCTTTCAGATTTTTCCAATATCCCACATAAAATTACTCGTTCAGCCTTGCAGTTTATACTGGAGTGATAAAACGTTAAAATAAAGCCAATAATAATGATTACAAGAGACTTGCATGAAGGTACAGTCTTCATTTTTAAATTCTTTTTCTCTACACATTCCCTGCTTATTATTTTAAACAGACAAACTTCCCCGTATTTGATGCCTGGGAGTTGCATAAATTCCAATATCTGGTTTTGATTTCAGTCCCATGTTCTCGTGAATACCGTGGTTTGTCTGTGCCCCACTTCTGTCAAAGTGACGGAGAGAGCAGGTGCCTTCATCGCAGCCAGAAAACGAAAGTGACGAGTTGCTCTCATGCGCTTTTTAAATGCCACCGTTTGATTAGAGCACTTAATTGGTCTCTTGCACGACAATTGTCCGTAACCTTACAATCAGCACCTGAATAAACATGCGCAGGACGCTAACATTTGAGACTAGATTCCACTCGCTGCAACTCTGTAACACTTATCATTGTGTAATAAACCGTGTAATTTCTCATGTGGGTGTGAATTTTGAAGCACTTGACGTTGCTATGCATGATCTGGTTAGTCCAGAGAACGTGCAGTCACTCCAATATAAACTGAAATGTGCTGACACTTGACTCGGTTTTGCTTTTGACTTAGCTCCAACCCCGTTTAAAGGAGCTCTTCCATTGATTGGTCAGGTCTAAACTTTTTGTCTTTGTTTAATAAAACACAATCTGCAATACCTACAGCCATCGTCGAATCCCGTAACTTGATGTTCGAGTAATAATGTTAGCTGGAGTGCTTGATAAGAAAGGACTTGGCAGATTTTCATTTGTTTGGCTCCTCAGTTGCTGTCGGTCACAGCCATGTTTTGATGAGGAATGATTTCTGTTAGTTCCCCAGTCAGTGAGTCACTGCTTGCAACTCCCTCCTGTTATTTTAACTAATACGAATGTACAAGTCTAATAGCGGACACCAGTTACTTAAGATTTTTATAAGTAGCTTCTCTGTATCCGTCGTCACACGTTTCTAGCTATTGTAGCCATTTGTTCTCGTTTAAGGGGTGTCATGTAAACCAGAAATCCTTAATATATTCCTTTTCACTGGAGCGTAACAGCGATCATAGTGTCAGAGAAATCTCATCTTTTGAGGTTGTGGCAAATCGTAAGGGGACCATCCATGACTGTCCCATTTCCTGCTGAGAAACCCACCGCCCTTTTCATTCTTAATATCATTAATTATGGTTTTATGTCTCTTTCTGTGGGGTTCTGTGTACTTATCAGGCAAATGTACCATAAGGTTTGACTAGCTTTCAAAAGCCAATATTGTATCGTGTGAGTTATTTTCATACTTTGAATTTCCAATGTGGTGAATGAGGTTTGGGTGAGTCTGGTATATCCTTTAGCATGTAATAGTTTGTACAAAACGACAACAAAAAAAAGTTTATTTTGTACATACCTTGTTTGATTCTTTACTGTGTTTGATGTTCAGGCTGTAGCTGTCCTGATTGTCTAGGGAGAAGACACATGAGAATATTTAACACTTTCTTTATGGAGAGGCAACATGAAAAAAAAAAACATGTTTATGGATAATTGGCCGATCTGACAGACAGGCAACGTTTGTGCTTCTCAAATTAAAAGTGAATTATATTGTACTCAAATGTCTTCTGTCTTTCTGTTCTATTAATTGTTTCAATCCGATTCATGTGTGAAGCTTAAGTTTATTCATTACAGATATTCTGCTTGGATCAATAAGGATTTGGATTGGACCTTGCGTTTCTTTAACATTTATATACATTTGTGGTTTTTATATAATGTGAAACCTTTAGAAACCCATTACAATTGTTCACACTAATGTTAAAGGTAAGTGCAGAAAGGTTGTGGCAACTCATTTATCTGCACTGTAATGACCTACATAAAGGTTCACTCGGGTAAAACTACCAGAAACCGTGTGAAAGAAAGCTAAAGACCAATAATAGGTGGTAGATAAAAGCCAAAAAAAAAAAACCTACAGGCATGTTCTTCGAGTTAATTGGAAAGGCACAGCTATTTACAGTCTTTATACTGACGCCTAGCGGCCATAATACTGCAGCACGCAAATTCGGAAGAATTTGGTTACCAAATACTTAAATTGTGCTATTCGCCGTTAACCGATGTTCATTTACTCCGTTCCACAGTATTCGTCTTGTCAGGTGGTCTGAACACGAGGCGACCCGCGCCATGTAAATTAAAACCGCTTTCATTTGGCTCCTGATGTGTTCATGATTTTAAACAGATTTTTTTAATAGGCTAAGGGTTTTTTTCTTCTCACATGTGCAACATTTTTACCTAAGAAAAAAATGACATTGTACCTTTAAGAATATCTAGTGTTTACAACGCGTTGCGTGCAAGTAATTATTACTTAATCTAAGGGGAAAAGGCGACCAAGAGTAATCTTACAAAAGCAAAGGACACAGAAAGCAGTTTAATACGGACTTTATTTCCAAATTCACGTTTACAGCAAGGAGTATCAGTGTAAACCAATTAATAAAACACATTACGATAAAGACGATCACAACTCTCGAGCTAGAAAGAAGAACTGCGATGAGAAGAGCAGAGGCGGGAAATGCAACGGAGGAGAGATAGAGAGAGACCTCGCGACCGGTCAACAGATTACAGAACCGTCTGAAACAGCTAAAGGGTAGAATTACTTAAAAGGCCTTATCCAGTGCCATTTTTAAACATTTGATCTGATAATTCTGTTCTTCAGCTTAACCCACACGTCGAAATGCTCAGGTTTATGTTAGCAGCATGCTGTTCAAAGGACGGCCAGTGTTGGGTTTACAGCAGTCCGTCTAAAGCTTCTCACAGGGTCATGTGAGATATATGTGGCTCTAGGCAAGTCCTTTACTGATATTGTGGATTCTGGATGCAAATTTCCCCCTATTTTACCCAATATTATATATGCAAGATATACATCTAAATGAGTAATGTAGTTTGTGTAAAGGCAGCTCTTCTGTCAAATCAGTGCATTCACTTTCAAATGAGCATAAAGCTGGATATTAAATAAAATGCTTAGTGTCAGACCCAAATCAGATCATCTGAACACATTCGTACATCTTTAACATCGTCCACACAATACTATTAGAAAAAAAGAGTGCAACATAAACCTGGATTTTAGCAGGTAGCTTCATCCTCCACTTTTTTCCCCCTCTTTCTTTGCATGTTTTAAGATGAGTTCAACGCTCTAGTAAAGGTAGTTTTCTAAACAGTTGGACGGGGATGTGGTGACTGGTTACTATATTCAAGACCATGGGTGAAGTCCATTGCATGCTGGGAATGTGCAGCGTGTGAGCGTTGTGGTTTGGATTGATGATATATTGAAGGCTTTAATACTGAGGGGAGCTTGGCTAATGTGTTAAATGTCCTGCTCTGGGAATCAACTCTGTACATGACTGAATCCATCTTAGACCACAGAGAATCTTTCAAACTGACAGTTGTTTTCTCAAATGCAGCTGATGGACACCGGGAGGCACTTTTCAGCTGTCTGTTCCCAATATGAGATTTCCCGATATGATGTTAGTTATTTTATTGAGTGCTTTGAAATCCTCTCATGTCCTTTGCATTGGTCCATACACATGCTTTGGAACAGCATTTTATACGCAGAAGCTGAAATCCATCAATACAGAAGCATCGTGACCATACAGAGATGAGTTAAAGGAAACAAGGAGAGAATGTACAGAGTGATATCAGTTTGATGGGGCTTGTGCAGGGCAAGGTACTTCAGAGCTCAACAATAAGGATGACAATGTGATCCGGGGCCTGAAATCTTATATTTGGTCTCATAAAACTTAATCATAGCAATCATTTTTGTTTTGAAAACTGAAACTTCAAGCGATGTATTGGATGCGCTGAAATGGTTGTCATTAATTAGTAGATATTATTAGTAAGGTTTTGCGTTATATGACATTTATGTTTCGCATTAAAATGAATCTTCCATGGAGTTACATTTTTTATTATTTGCATTAAATAATTGTAAATAGATCATCTCTAATTTTTTAAGACAAAATGTCGCTAAAAATAAAATAAATTTTTTTTTTTATATTTTCCAACAAGCTATACGCCAAATGTCATAGATTTCATGGCGTTACATTTCTAATTACTTGCATTAAATCATTTTCAAAAGACAATCTCAAATTAAAATGTATATTTTTAGACAACATATGTTGCTAAAAATGTAAACGACTATCCAGGTAGACAAAAATCCTTAATGTTGAGCCCTGTACTACAACAGCTTTATCTCAAAGTTTTGTATGATTTTTGTAAATTGACATTTGCTTTCTTCTCTGTCAAAAGAGTCACTAGAGGCCAAGCCAGAAGATTTCATACAGCGATGCAACTTCCAGTGCAATCGAGGACAGATAAGCCTTGAGAATTTGCTGTGGTGATGAATGAGGATGTGCCGTTTTGAAGAATTCAGACAAAGTCTGGTACAGAAATATCTAATTTATGATATTAGAATTACAGCATCCCAGACAGATCTGAATAATGATTTATCTTTACTGTTTTATTTTGGACCAAACACACAATTGAGGTGTTTAGTGAATTTAACAGCTTTTATTAAGGAACAAAACATGCACTATAGTGATCGCTAATGTGTTTGATTTAAATAATGATATAGCAGGCCACTACTGCTGTTAAATGTGTCCGCTACAGCCTGATTGCCTCAAGTTTTACCTTAGAGCGTTTGAAATGTTTCTGTCCTATCAAATTCACAGCCAGTATCATTAACTGCACCCTTCCAAACCATGTAGCATGTTTGCCTTCCCTACTGCTGCATGTCAATACAGGAGTGCATAAGTTATGGTAAATAAAAACATTCACAATAAGGCAACGAAGCAAATACAGCTTTGAAAGCAAATGTCATTGTTGTTTCTTTTAAAAAACGGGGTATTAAACAAACAAAATCAGGCTACTCAGTGCTGTAAATGACCATTTGGATCAATACACCACCAGCTCCTTTTAAATTGTAATTTTTTCTTTTGATGATACTAAGCCAATAATATCAATACCTGTCTCTCCGTGCCAGGAGGCAAAAATTATTTCACAAGCAGACAAGCCGCTGGGACAACCTTTAGTTAGGACAAATCCAACAAGCACCTTATTTGAAAGGACTGAAGGAGAAACATTTGTAACTTTTTTTCAATTGCCGACACGCTTCAGCTGGCAGCTCACAGGCCTTGTTTAGCGAGGGAGGCCGACACCTGATCAGCTAGCGTGGACAGCTGTGGGGAGTCGGTCATGTTGATGCTGCCGGAGGAAGACACGTTGCTGAGGCGACGGGGAGATCCATCCGTGGAAATGTCAGGGGACCGGCACACGATATCAGCGCCGTGGTCGGTGCGCGCTTTGGCTTGCTCTCGGAAATTTAGCTTGTGGCTCTCAATCTGAAGGAAGAAAAATTCGGATTAAATCGGATGGATATGAACAATTGTCAGGTTTTGTAAGTTAATACATACATGCATAAAATTAAATTAAAAGTCGTATGTATTGTTTGGGGTTACTAAGATTTTGTTATTTAGTTTATCACCAAGGCTGCATTTGTTTGATCAAATACACACTAAAACAGTAATATTAGAAATATTACGATTCTTATTTTAATTTATTTTTATCAGCCATTTCTCCAGTCTTCAGTGTCACATGATCCTTCAGAAGTCATTCTAATATGCTGATGTACTGCCCTATAAATAATTTTTATTATTATAAGTGTGCTTTTTGTGGAAACCATGCTTTTTTTTATTTAGGATTACTTGATAGCAAATAAAAAAGGCATTTATTTGAAATATGTTTGTAGCATCTTCACTATCACTTGTGATCAATTTAATGTCCTTACGAATAAAAGTTTTAATTTCTTTAAAAAAAAATAAGTATAAAAAAAGTAACATGGTTTTGAGTGTATAATCTGCTATCCCTGTTTTATTTTCAGAGACAGCTGAAGGTCATACAGTAAGGCTGCCCTCTAGTGGACTTACATGGACAACATGATGCAATATGGTAAGGTGGGGCATGTACACTTATAAACTGCAGCACTAGTCTTCTTATAGTGATTTGCATATACCTTTTAAACCCATTTTAATAAGCATAGTTATATTTGCTCATATGAGCGGGACCAGAAATGTACAAAAACAGTTATTATAAAGATAATGCACAATTGAATTGAAATAAGACTTATTACAGTGCTGACAAAATTATTCCTAGCACAGAAGGACATAAAAACCATGACACTATAAACTGACACTTCATAATTGCTGTGATATACTTACTGAGGCCCTCTGACTTAACCAGACTGTTCCCTTCAGAGGGAAGGTCAAAGGTCATGTCACCACCATTAGAGTGAACAGCGTCCCCATTAGAGGAAGCATTTGCGGCCTGCGGCTCTGCTTCCTTCCCCTTCTCCCTCTACAGCGTGGACGCCACATAGTTCACAGGGTTATGGGTAAACAAAACAAAATGGGTTGGGATGCAAATTATGAAATGAGGTTATGAAGGGATAAAACACACTCACACTAGAGGGAATGCTGGGAGATGGGGAGATGGGGTGAAGCTGTCTCAACACTTATCAAATATTTCCAAGTAAGAGTGCCGATCTACTCTATCATCATCTTCCTTTGGATCAAATAATAATGTCCATCAATAAGTTAAGAGCAAAAACTGTTTGATCAGAAGACTAAAGTGAATCCATAATTATGATGTCCTGTATCTAGTGCTAGACTAAAAAATAAATACATTTAAACATGTCACCACCCACCATAAAGCATTCTTCCCATTTCACAACAATTAAGTTGATTCAACCTTACAAGTGGGCCAACTTAAAGTATATGACATTTGAATGAATTCTATGAGAGTTCTACCGATTCATTAAAAACTTTCATCTGAGATCCAGATCCATGATTTTACATAAGCTTCTTATCTTTAAAGTGCTGCAAATAGTTCGCAGAGCAGCACTCCTACTTGATTCCTGAATGTTTCTGAATGTGAACGCATGAAAGCAGCAGCACAACACAGGAGCAGCAGATCACTGAATGGAAGAATGGTTAGCACTAAGCAAGGGAGCACTAGAAAATGCAGTGATCTTAAAAATGATTGAAAATGTGCTCAGTAGAGAGAGAAGATGAAGGAGAGCAAGACACTCAGCTTCTATCATCCAGTAAATCCTCTGCAGTACGTTTATTTCATTTGTTACATATATAAAATCATCCTACTTCATTCATTTCGTACATCATTATAAGTAATTCATTAGAACCTATAATATTAAAGGTGCTGTATGTACGTTTTTGACTCTACTAAAGCATAAAAATACCATAATATGTTTGCAGATATTTAAGAAACATGCTAAGTTAACATACTTGTTTATCTGAAAAACAATGCTACAGTCAGTTATTCTCCTTTGAAAATGTGTGTTCCGGGCCGCAATGTCGGTCTCTGTTTTGGTTTGTGAAACCCGCCCACTGTCAGTTTACCCAACTGTCAGGTTGCCAGTTGGCGGAAAACACAGCGTATTTCATTTCATTCATCGTCAAGTGCGCTCGTTCCTGTTGGTGTCGTCAATTTGGCAACCTGCTGTACTTCAAGTCTGAGGAGGAGGGGCCGGGTGAAAATGACCCTCTCCAATATTTTGAATTTAGACTGCAACACCTAGTTCACCCACTCGGTGTCAATCCTACATACAGCACCTTTAAATGTAATACCTTTATAGACTTTGGTTTTGTGTATTGAGACTACATTAATTCAGATTTAATGAGGCAAGGCTTCATAAAGCTACATATATTTTCATTTACTCACTCTCATGTCATATGATTTTCTCCCTTTAGTGGAACACAAAGTAATTCTGCATGTCCTGGCTGTCTTTGAAGCCCGACAGCCCCCATTCACTTTCATTAAATGAGAAGAGGAGCCAAAACATTCTGCTAAACGTCTCCTTTTGTGTTCCATGGAAGCCATAAAGTCATGCAGGTTTGGAACAACATGAAGCGAGTAAATACAGACCAAGTTTAAGATTTTGGATGAAATAAACATTTAAATAAATAATGGACCACGGGATAACATTTGCTCTAGATTAGGTGCAGAACAGTAAATCTTTTAAAGGCATCTCAAAGAAGTTGGCAAAAATATGTGCAAAAGAAGTACATTGAAGTCTGCCAAGCAGGAGGAAGCATGCTGACCATAGCAAGATCTAACATGAAGGAAACTTTCAAGTGAGTATTGCAGATAAAAGTAGATAAAAACAGTCAAACTGTAACACGTTGTCTTACGCATTTGTATTATTGTGAATTAATTCTACATCCAAATGACAAATAATTCAACATAGTATTGCACATTTGTGTCTCATGGCGTTGTTTAATAAAGTCAAGAACATACCTTCTTCTGTCCACCCTTAGGAACATGTCCAATGTTCTCCAGAGATCCAACCTTTGACTGGGCTTTGAAGTCCAACTTCTCAGATTTGATCTCCACATTTCCACCTCCTAAAATGCAGATAAAAGTGTACAACTTCTGTTTAAATAAAACCTTTCCCATTTGTTTTTAGTTTACTGGAGGTGAAAATAAAGTCAGGGATGGCACTTCCATTCCAATAAGGTACAGTAAATAAAATGTAAAAAAATTTACATTATAAAACTTGCATAAACAATGAATAAGCAATGTTGGTTGTCGTGTTTGGCCTAAAAATGCCTAATGGCATTTTTTATACTATTTTTCTTCATATCTGACTGAAATCTCACCTGGTTTGTGATGAATGTTGCCCTTGGAGTCACACTTTGATTGGACGTTGCTTAGGTCGATCTTTTTGTGCACTATCTGAACCTGAAGCAAGAGGAACAAATAGAGTCAGTTATCAACCAGAGCATTTGGGAAGGAAATGAACCGCATGCTCAGGCACCTGAGGAGCTGATGATCTGGAGTAGGAAAATGACCATTATTCACAACAAAAAGGGTTCATTGGACAGAGAAGAAACTTGCTTCCATGTATAGGCCACCACAAAATAGATATAAATCCAATTTACTATACCCACACTTCATGCAAATGTAATGGAGTGACGTATTTCAATTTTGGAGGAGTAAAGTGTGTGCATATAGACTGGGTTGACGTCACAATATGTCTGAATCTATCTGAATACGTCTTGAAGGGTATTTAGAATTGAGTAAATACCCTTTCAAACAAGAATTAAGACATGAAATGTTCCTCTCTGTCCCAAATACTGAGCCAGAAAAGAGATTCACTCAATATTTTAGTCAAAGGCACCCAAGGGCTTATAGAGGGAAGAGACTGTAATGCAACAATGCATGTTATATCTGATTTACTGTCTCAGGAGAAATTCAGATATAACTAGATTTACTTCTGAAGGCAATACCAGCACTTGTAAGGCAACAAAACAGCATCTTTGGTAAAATGATCCAGAATAGAAGAGAAAAAAAGTAGCACACCTAAGGATGAAATTATCTACAAAGCAATGTCTGAATTGAGTAAGTAGTTGTTAAGTAGTTCAAGGTGATAAGAGTTGCAAAAAAGTGTGAGAGGAAGAAAAATTAGGTATTTGAATACAGATTAATGGATTTGAATTTGCCTTGCAAGCACTGTAATGATGCACATGCTCAGTTTCAAGCACTCAAGTGAAGATCCATATCCCTTGGAGTTTTGTTTCTGCATATCTGACTACCTGAGACCCCTTCACAATCTTCACCTGCAGAGGAATTTATGGTACATGCATGCAGTCTACACAGCAGCACATCTGCAACGCAGCAACATCAGTCAGCAATCCGGGTGCATCACCAAGAGGAACCAGGAGGAACACCAGGTAAGAGGAGATACCAACACTGGGGATTCAGGCAAATGAATTTAACCTAGTTTTTGCAAAGGCATTTAGATGAATGTCTTGCCCAAATGCATTGCCAGTGCAGGCATGCCGCAGTCCCTGGACTAGCCAAACCTTAAAAAAAAAAACTCTGGCACCTTATAGCACAGCTCATAGCTAAAGCCATCAGTCAGATCACATTGTATTTGTTTTGTTTAATCTCTTGAAAGATCAACGGGAACTTAAAAATATATTAATAAAATTGGCTGCACTTTTTTACAGTACATGTACTTATGTATACATACAATGTACTTACCTAAGAAAGTAATGGGTAATATAAGGTAACTAAATGGGTTAAGATTATGAGTTTCAGGGTTTGTATTACCCAGTTATTGTATTCACTTTAATAAGTGCATAGCATGTACATGTAGAACAGGGCTGTAAAATAAAGTGCTAGCATAAGGTTAATATGCTAAAATGTAAGATTATTGTATTTGGATTATAATACAATAAATGTATAATAAGTAATAAATAAGCAATTAAGTAATAATTTAGATTATTACATCTTGGATGTTCAGGCTCAGTAGTAAGTTAAAAATAGGTGAATGAATTTTAATCTATTTTAATTTAATCTAACAGTTTAAAAACTATTATTTCATACTGTCTTTTGGCTGTGTGGGTGTTTAGCAGATAATACTTGACTTGTTGATGGAGAGCTACTTAAAAGCTTTGACTGTGGGTATGTGTGTCAGGGTTTCATTAGTTACAAAAGGTAACTATTTATGTTGAGTGTGCAGAACTGTCTTTGAAAGCTTTGCATACTTAAAGGGATAGTTCACCCAAAAAATCTGTCATTAATTACTCACCATCGTGTTGTTTCAATGCCCTAAGACTTTCGTTCATCTTCAGAACAGAACTGAAGATATTTTAAATGAAATCAGAGAGGTTTCTGTTCCTCCACTGACAGCCTTTTTTTTAAACGGCATTTTAAAATGAAAACGATCCTCGTCTACACTTGCATTTTTACTGCATTTCAGAAACGTTCTCCGTTTACACTACACAACCGAAAACACATGTCACATGACCATTCATGCAGGTACAACAATGAGCATGATGTTATTGTTTACATGGTCGTCAAGCATACGCAGAGCGAATGTGGGCAGTCACGCCATCGTTTTCAAAAGTCTCCATTTTGATCCGTTTACACTGAAATGCAACCTCTGAGTTTTCAAACTAAAACGGGGTCTGCAACATTTTCGAAAGTCTCCGTTTTTGAGGGTCGAAAACGCGGGGGTAGTGTAAATGACAGGCGTAACCGTAGCAAAAGTTATGCGTTTTCAAATAAAAACGCACTAGTGTAAATGCAGCCTACGCAACTGACACTTGGAAGGCCCAGAAAGGTAATAAAAACATCATGGAGCTGGTCCATGTTACTCCAGTGGTTCAACTGTAATTTTCTGAAGCGACGTGAAAGCTTTTTGTGCACAAAAAAATAAAACTACCACTTTCACAATTTTCTTCACTTCAATCTCCAACGTGCGTTCACACGAGCTTCTTCTTCTTTTTCTCCCATCCCCGAGAGCACCATGACACATGCATGTTGTGTTGAGGCGAGAGCACAGCTCTTACGATACAATCCGTACCGGAAGCGCTGTACTGTTTGCAAAGCAGAGGAAGAGGAACACTGCTGTAATATTTGTAATAATCTCTGAAGAATTCGAAATTGAGGAGGACTTGCATTTCTTTGCCCAGCCTTACTTATTCAAACCAGAATATACAGACAGTGCTTTGAACCACTGAAGTAACATGGACCAGTTCCATGATGTTTCTACTACCTTTCTGGGCCTTCTAAGTGTCAGTTACTTAGGCTGTCAATGGAGGAAAAGAGAAACCTCTCTGATTTAAATTAAAATATCTTAAATTGTGTTCTGAGGATGAACTAAAGTCTTGGGGGTTTGGAACAACATGAGGATGAGTAATTAATGACAGAATTTTCATTTTTGGGTGAACTATCTTTTTAAAACTGTCTGTTAGAAATATGCAGCAGTCATAGTCAAAGCTTGAGGTGTTTAAAGGCTGGAATCCACTACACGACTTTTAAAATCTGAACAGTTTTTTAAAACACAAGGATCACACCCTACCAGACTTTCATGTTGTTCCGATCACAACAAACTCGCGCAGAAACATGCACCTTGTTGCTTGGAGACGTGTGAAAAATAAAAACGTGTTCTAAAATCAGCTGAAAATATCAAACATGTTTGAAATCCTCCGACTGGATGGAATTATAGTCTGATGCTAAAAAATCGGAGTTGGTAACCATCATACACTACGCAATTTTCTATGGGGTCTGACAACTCAAATCTGCAGACTGGCTCTGACATTTGGTGACTAGAGTGAACTTCTCCAGACTGTAAATCAAAACAAATCAAGTAGAATGTAAGTGGGAAATATCCTGAAGTATCTGCTCCAATTCACAAATCCTTTTACAGGATATTTCATGTACATTATGTCTGTGTAGGGTCCTATTTTAATCAGAAACAGCTGAAATATAATGCTATATTTGGTTGTTTTTCTCTTTTTTCTACACTATTTTACAACTATATCTAATGTTAACTGCTTCTAACGATACAATTTTTCAGAGCAAGGAGTTCTAACCCTACCGGTTACTCACATTACCACCACCAGGAACATGCTTGATATTGTCTTTGGATCCACATCTAGACTGAACATTGAAAAAGTCGATCTTCTTCTGAACAATAGTCACCTGGAAAAGGACAAGGAGAGTCAAGAGTGTTAATCTGATGCTTTGAGTTGAGCTGCAGATCCCAGGCTCTGCAAAAAGGTTTTTTTTTATGTCAAAAAGGACATAAAATTGCTTTTCTGTGTTGACGTACTTCCAATTTACAATCTGAAAAAGGTTAACTAACAGTCCCCAACGGGAGTGAACTTTATTATGGGCTTTTCTGTCAAATATCTGAACCTAAAGAATGGGGTTCAGATATAAATAATCCAAATGTCCACATAAAAAAATGATTGGCCTACTTTAATCAGACAGGGTCAAAGTTGTCTCCTAGAGCTTTATTGTATCAAAGTCTTTCAACTTCACAATAAATGCATCCAAACCAGCTGGCTTTGTTTTCAGACATTTGATTTTACCAGTTGAAAATCAGGCATGACAGAATTACCTTCCCGCCTCCAGGTTGGTATTTGATGTTCTCAGTGGAGCCGATCTTGGACTTGACGCTCTTCAGGTCAGGCATGGGTGCAACAGGAGCAATCGGGGCGCGAGATCTCAATGAACCAGGTGATTTAGGAGGGGTGCGCACCACCGCTACTTTCTTCACTTGTTGTCCAGGGGTAGAGGATCGACTGGCTGGGCTGTTGCAACCACTACGGTCTGGGGTTTTAGGTGAGTCAGCTGACGATGAAAAACAAAAGACCATATATTTTCCTCTTTTGCTCTTCTAATTATTTACTCTTTAGTTAATTATCCTCAAGTAAAGCCTTCCAGCTTATCTTTGAAATTTTATGGAATATGTAGCTAGTCACAGACACAAGACCAAATAACACTGACCACACACAGAGAGGGAAGTAGAAGAGATAGACACACAGTGCACAAAGGATCAAGAGAGAGAGAGATTTTGTGGCTACAAGCAGCCCGTTTCTTCAACCGAACACTCTTATCGTAGTGTGCGCTTTTCAGAAAGGGTACTGCATAGTTCTACTGATCTACTTTAAAAAGAAGAAAAGGGAAGGAGAAATAAAGATCTGTGAGGAGTTTGGAGGAACAGAACGGAAAAACAGACCTTTGGATGGGACACTTGCTTTTCTGGCCGGAGCAGCATCTTTAGAGGGAGTTTTCTGAAGTTTGGGAGCAGAGATAGGGGAAGGAGTGGCAGCAACTGAAGTGACGAGTTTCTTTGTTTTTTTGGCTGGAGATTCTTTGACAGGAGCTGCTTTGCTTTGTGCTTTTGTGGGCATTACTTGGGCGCTGGGCTTAACGGCATCCTTAGCTTTGGCGGCAACAGGTTCGGTTTTGGCAACAGGTTCAGGAGTGGCAACAGGCTCAGGAGTGGCAACAGGCTCAGGTGTGGCAACAGACTGGACCTTCTCCGTATCAATGTGATCATCATCGCTCGTCTCCAAATATTTCTCCTGCTTGATATCTTTTGCTTCTTCAGGTTCTCTATGTTCCTCTGCCTTAGGCTCCATCTTGGGTGCAGCAACTTCTTGAGAAGACAGAGGAACGGCGGTAGCCTCCTCTTCTTGTTCAGGTTCTGGTAACTCTACTTCCTCTTCTTCCCCCCGAGCATCAGTTTGGAAGTCTGTTAGAGATGATTCCTCTTGGGTACGGTCGGCAGCAGCACTGGGAGAAAGAGGTGATCCCGGATCCACCCTGCAGGAGTCGGGGCTCTTGCTTTCTGGTGGTGTTTTGTCAGAGCTGCATTCCCAGCCCACAGGACCACCCTGATGACCGGGATCCTGAGGTTCTGTGTAGTCAAATGATAGGCCACGTTTTTTAGCTTCCTCTGAGGTCATGCGAAGATGAGTAGGGGTTTCATGTTCGTCATGAATGTTGTCGTCTTTCTGGGTTGACAAGTCTGGGGTGACAGAACTGGGCACCAAGGAAACTCCAGTTACTTCCTTTTCTTCATCACTTACTACTTTGTCCTCTTCTTCATCCTCTTTTATGTTGATAGCACTTTTGGGAGCTTCTTCCACACCAGGAGAAAATCTTCTCCCAGACTTCTCCATTTCATTTTCTTCTTTCTCCTCCTCCTCAGATCCACTGGCACTATGATGGTCAGTCATCGTTTCTGAGGGACTCCTCTTCATCTGGCTGTCAAAACCCGTGATGCCTGAACCCAAATCATCAGCAAGAGTGGTCGGTAGTGGATGTGGAGACATTGGAGACTCTCTTGGGCTGACAGAGCTCTCCTTTTCCCCATTCTCTCGCTCTCCCTCCCCATCCACTGATGCCGCACTGCTCCGGCCACTCTCGGGCGGGCTTCCGGGTGTTAACTCTTCTGATGACGTGGAAGGCAGAATAATGGGAACAGCCACAGACAACACTGCAGAATTAGCAACACTCAACCACCCTCTCTCCACAGTTAACATTAGAAGCAGAAAAAGAAAAGGAATCAAGGAACTGAAAGGAACTAAAAGCACAGAACCACATAAGGGGCTCAACCACAACACAAAACACAAGTTTCTGTTTTCATGTCAAGTTAAACAGTCCAAAAATTAGTTTTTACACACTATACTTGTGAGTTAAAGGCACTTTTACAAAATTGATGTAAATTAGCAAGCAGTACATTACAACATGGTTTGTACTTTAGCACTATGATGGTCAGTCATTTTTTCTGAGGGACTCCTCTTCACCTGGCTATCAAAGCCCGTGATCCCTGAACCCAAATCATCAGCTAGAGTTGTCGGTAGTGGATGTGGAGACATTGGAGACTCTCTTGGGCTGACAGAGCTCTCCTTTTCCCCATTCTCTCGCTCTCCCTCCCCATCCACTGATGCCGCACTGCTCCGGCCACTCTCGGGCGGGCTTCCGGGTGTTAACTCTTCTGATGACGTGGAAGGCAGAATAATGGGAACAGCCACAGACAACACTGCAGAATTAGCAACACTCAACCACCCTCTCTCCACAGTTAACATTAGAAGCAGAAAAAGAAAAGGAATCAAGGAACTGAAAGGAACTAAAAGCACAGAACCACATAAGGGGCTCAACCACAACACAAAACACAAGTTTCTGTTTTCATGTCAAGTTAAACAGTCCAAAAATTAGTTTTTACACACTATACTTTGAGTTAAAGGCACTTTTACAAAATTGATGTAAATTAGCAAGCAGTACATTACAACATGGTTTGTACTTTTAAAAAAAAAAAAGGTAACTACAGTGGCAAAAGGAGAGGGTCAGTACAATAGGGTCAAGGGGTTATGGGATCAGTGCTTATAAAAGTGCCTCTTCACTCATTCAATCACAACAAAAACAATCAAAACCATAAATAACAGTATCAACTGGCCAATCAGACAATATCCACAATGACCCACAACATCTCTGTGAGCTTCAGTGTGTAAAGCAAAATGACCAGTGAAGCAATGAATTGGTGCATTGTCCATTAGCAAGTATCATTTAATGCACGGATAGAACCTTCTGGATCTGATCTGAGCAGTAAATCATATGTTTCACATTGTGCTGTGAATGGATTTGAAGGACTTTTAAGGCATTCAATTATAGTTTTAATTGAAAGCCTTGTTATTCTCAAGACTTTTCATTACTTAGATACAGTGGTGCAAGATAGAGCCAATATAAACAGATTTAATTAGAAAGAATATAGAAGTGGTTCCCATTAAGATCTCTTATTTGATTTTTGCATGTATGTGCAAGCAATGAAATGAAATTGTGGTGGTATATGAGCCCATGTTTGTTTAGATGTAAATTCTCTGAACTTTTACATTGCAGGGGGATAAGGGGGTGGTGAGCCCACCATACTTTCTCCAGCTCCTGCTGTCCCTCCAGACCAGTCAAAGTTGTGTGATCACATGGAAGCAAGTCAAAAGAACAGATGAGATACGGAGAACATTAACAGCAGCTTTGGGATTCTTTTGCCCAGTTTGGTTGGTGAACTGATCTTTTTACAAGTAATTTTGCTAATAAAATGCCTTGTAAATATGCTGATTTTATGTCCTCGATGGGTGTCAGACAAGCACACTGCTTATCAACCTATAAATCACAGGAAGCAAAGAAAAATATATATTTTTAAGTTAACCCTTCCTCTATAGCTTTAAAGTAAAATGGGTTTATCATATGAAATGAATGGAGAAAGTCTACATTATGAATGACTTTATAGGCATTTGATCTCTCTGGCAGTTCATAACAAGCAAGGAGCTATGTAAAGTGAACTTAGTAGCCATTAAAGTTGCAGACCCATTTCAGCCGTACTGCAAACATCAGCAACATGTTCTTTAAAATGAAATATTCAGCTGATGGCTAATGGTAGTCTAATACATTTACATCACTCCCAACTTCATAGAACCACAGCATACAACATGTGTAACGCCATCTTAATGCCTTTGTCTCAACTAGACTGCTAATTCTCTGACAAGATCAATGAGTTTGTGGTTCTGGGAAGTAAATGATAAATGAAGCTTGTCTTGAAGTCCATTCGCTCAGACCTTGAACTTTTGTGAGGTAATTATACTGTGCATCCTATGTAATGGCAGAAGGTGGTCTTATTGTGTTTTGTGTGTGTGTGTGATTATTTATATTATTATTATTATATTGTGTGCAAATATATTCATTTGTGCAATTACTGTAAACTATAAATTATAATTTATATAGTGCAATTAAAATAAATTAAACTACTACAGAATTCCATTAAATGTGCATTATTATATCTCTCTTTTGTGAGAAGTATTGTTATGTGATTGCTCCAAATAAACTCAGGTGTGTGAAGAACATGTGAAGGCTTCTGTAGTGTAAAGTACAGCATTTTGATTTCCCATTTTTTAATTCATGCAAGTGTAAATATTTTTGGCTGTTACAAGTTTTGGCATTTGACAATGAAGCGTTTCGAACATAAATATATTAACACTGCAATATTCTATAATAATAATAATAATAATTAGAGCTGTTATTAACTCTTTTGATTTAATAATAGCAATAATTCTTCAAATAATTCCTTTATTATTAATACAGCCTATATGTCCGGGTCACGGCACCAGACAGGTACATCTATCTAAGCCATTAACAATTCTAGTGCTTATTTCATTTACTCACTTACTGATTCACCATGTAAAACACAAAATGGATGCTCTGGGCACTACTATTTAGTCTAGTACTCACCCTGCCCAGAACTTACATTATTCTCTTATGCAAAAGGAAGGGTAGAGTAGGCCTGCCTAATTGCTCTATGACAAGTATTCTGGGCTTTTATTGTCCTTGAATCATTTAAAGAGATAGTTACGTTGCTCAGGAACACTACTTCCTTTTGCTACTGCATTTTGCAACCTTGAAGGCATGCAATTAGCTTTCAGTGAATTTTTTCAGTGCTGCTTTACATCAGCATATCACAGCATCAGCGAAAAACTACTCAACTCAAGTTTCCAAAAAGCTTCAAAGAACATGGCAAGGTCACTCCTGAGAGCTTCCAGGCTTATTGCTGGTCCAAAAAAGTGTAATAAGCATTTATTTTTGGAAACTTGTTATAAGCATAAATTCTTACGTTAGTGTTAAGGATCCCACTGTTTATACCATGACTTTTCCTATTGTTAATTATTATTACATATGTTTTTTTTAAATAATTCTATAGAGATTTCATCAATGATTTCTATTTGTACATTAGTCGGTTTGTAAAAACACAAGAGGTTTGAACGTGGCTCAATGGAGGATTTGGCTTTCTCCATAAATAGCATAATCAGGGAAATGTATTGTCACTATAAATTTGTTATATAATTTCTATGACATTTAAAGTTGTATTACTTTTCCAAGCCACTTTCAAATTCTCAGATTTTTCCATATTTTCCATGACCGTGGGAACCATATAGCCGGGACTTGGGAAAATTATAAGTGAAAAAATGTTTGTTAATAGGCATTAATTAAAACTGCAAAACCACCTGGAAGAGCCGTCCGTTGGAAATCAAAGCATAGTAACAGGATAAAAGCAGCATGTGTGGACGATAAATGGCTAAGTATCTAGCACTCTCATTTGTCCATGAGAAATATGAGAGACTGGCTTTCACTGCAAAAAACATTCAAGTGCCAGTTCTTTAATGAATCATTTCACTGATAATTATGCAGAAAATTGAATTTGATTCATACTATGTAGTTGCATTGCATTCTTGGGAAATGAATCAAAGCTGTGTCCAAAATGAAAGTCAAATCAGTAGCGTAATAGGGAGTAATGGGATCAAGGGAATGGGCCCTATGAAGCTGAGCAACAGACATGACAGTACAGGGAAGTAGAGCGGCACAGCTGTAGTTTAGTGTGGAGGGTCATACCCAATGGCACATCTTTATCAAAGGAGGGCTTGGGTTCGGAGTCTTCAAAAACAGGCTTTGGGATGGTCACTTCAGTCGTTGGTTCAAGTGTGTCCTCTATGAGAGAACGGTGAACTTTTAGTTTGGACAGCAGAGGACTGAGGTGGTTTAGATAGCAAACAAAGCAAAAATTATATTTATATTTCATTATAGTCTTCTAGCGGTCTCCTAAAGAAAGTATGAAGTACAACAGGACCTTGATGCATCTGTTAGTATGTTCTTGAGACAAAAGCTATTCTTAATGGGTAAACTAACTCTAAAAGTCAGCATCATGCTGTTTTTAAAGGGGTCATATGATGCGATTTCAAGTTCTCCTTTCTCTTTGGAGTGAAGACGCTGTGTGTTTCGTTGCGAAAGCGAAAATACTTTGTTTGGCCTTCCAAAAGAGGACACGACTAAAAATCAGTGGTTAAATTGTATTTACAACACTGTTCCAGAACAGTTCAACCCAAATATTCAGATGTGTGCAGCGCATTTTGTGGAGGACTGTAGTGCTGGGCGGTATAGTGGTTCATACCGAATACCGGTGTTTATTTTTGTTATGATATGAATTTTTTAAATACCGCAATACCAGTATGTCGCTTAAACAACGTTCGGAGCGCGACACTGTTTGAAAGGGGTCCCTTTTCACTGGTGCACTGTGGTGAGGGAACAGCTGTATGTGTTACTAAGCGTGAAAGTTCCGAAACTGAAGCTGTAGAACTAATAGAACGTGATGACACAGAAGAACTCATCCACAATATCCACATTGACCACCACAAATATCCACCGCCCCCTGCCATCAGCTCCCGCGTCTCACACACACACACAAGCGCAAATTTAGCACTAGATTTAGCAACTTTCGGACCCCTTTTAGCGGCTTTTTTCCATAAAATATTCATACTGACAAACCTAGCGACTTTTTTGGATAAACCTTAGCTATGGTTCAGTTGGAAGATTTTGCCAGTGCTGTCCCGCGAACGC
>NW_015505227.1:1355079-1355718 GCF_001515645.1 Sinocyclocheilus grahami
ATTAAAAGGGGTCGTGTTTAGTCACTATTTAGTGTGGTATTTTTTGACAATATTCACTCATCATGACAGTAAAATAGGGCATTCTAAGTCAATATACTGCAGTATTTCCTCTCTCAATCAGTAGAAAATATGGTTAACACCATATTTATGTAGAAAATATACATAATTCTGGTCATGATTGAAAAAAAAAATGCTGTCATGTACCGTGAAACCGGTATAATTTTGAAAAATACTGTGATATAAATTTTTGTTTCCTGATTCTGGGAGAGTAGACTACAATGCCGGCTGTTCTGACTCACAGACCGTAAGTACGTTTTCATATTTAAAGAATTTGCCACTGACGATTCAAATGCGAGTTTTGAGCAGTGTAGAGTAGCGCCTGTTGTTTGTCATTTCTCCGATCACAAATGCAGACATGGTTTTATGTTTACGCGGCGTGATGCAACGCAATGCTTAAAAAGACAGTATAAGTCATTATAATCAGTAATTACTGTATGTCCCCACTGGATGCTACAAATGCTTCGTTTATAATGGGTTTTAATGTTTTTGTCTCGTCGCTCCGGCCGAGACACGGCATCACAGTATGGTAAAGGGGCGTAACATTTCCGTCACACGCTTGAGGTATTCGGCCAATCACAA
>NW_015505227.1:1356383-1374557 GCF_001515645.1 Sinocyclocheilus grahami
TGATGACACAGAAGAACTCATCCACAATATCCACATTGACCGCCACAAATATCCACCGCCCCCTGCCATCAGCTCCCGCGTCTCACACACACACACAAGCGCAAATTTAGCACTAGATTTAGCAACTTTCGGACCCCTTTTAGCGGCTTTTTTCCATAAAATATTCATACTGACAAACCTAGCGACTTTTTTGGATAAACCTTAGCTATGGTTCAGTTGGAAGATTTCGCCAGTGCTGTCCCGTGAACGCGAGGTCTGACTTTCCCGGAGAAGTGTCACCTCTCTCGGCATCTGTTCTGTGCAGTGAGCGGCAGAGAAGCAGCGCATTCAGTTGGCCGCACCGCAGCCGACTCGTCAATAAATGAGTACAAAACAGCGTTTCCAAGCACCTGTCGCTTACTGATTGTTTGGAATTATAAATATGAGCGTAGTTCGTCTGTTAATATCACATGCACTTTTTTGTTAGTTGTTTTTTTTAGTTTGTTACTCAGACGCAGGCAGTGCGCTGCATGAGACAAAAAAGTAATATAGCCAAAACAACCGCATAGCCGCTCTTTAGTGTAGATGCATGTTGATTTTATCAGACGATGCCGCGATTACAAATGTGAGTGACTCCGGCCGAGACACGGCATCACAGTATGGTAAAGGGGCGTAACATTTCCGTCACACGCTTGAGGTATTCGGCCAATCACAATGCACTAGATAGCTGGCCAATCAGAGCACACCTCATCTTTTCAAAACGATGAGCTTTGTAAAAATCTACACGTTTCAGAAAGGCGTTACAGTATGTGGAAAATAATGGGGGTTTTTAACCTTAAACCGCATAAACACATTTCATTACACCAAATACACAAAATAATGTTCTTTTAGCAACATCATATGACCCCTTTAACTTTATTTTTACAGAATTTGTCATTTTAGAGTCATTCTGCACTGATGACTTCTGCCAGCACAATTGAGCTGGAATTTCAGGTTGCTGGTTGATAAGTAGGTTTCGTCTGTGCTCTGTGAGGGAGCCTGGGGCTTGCTGAAAGCTTGTCAGTTGTGCCAGAACAATCCAAAGTGGGTAAGACAGATTACCCTTTTTTTGTAAACTATGACCTATTTCCTCACATCTGAGTCTCATCCAAGCATATATCATCAGAAACCAAAAAACAAATCTACAATCAATGTTATATGACCAAATTTAAATTTAAAATAACTATTATGAACACACAATGCTGGCAAGACAAAATGTCTTATAAAAGCTATTCTTAACTGAACATCATTTTCCGACAGTTGAAGACATCTCTTTTGTCCAAAATCCTTAGGATAAGGATTTTTTGTTATAGCAAATATATTTACCAAGCAAGTTCTTGCATAGCTAGGAAAATATATTTTCTACATAGATATTTCCACAATTGTTCCATGCGGTTTATTCATTTCTCTGACTTTCCCAGACCTGGAAATCGTGTATTTTTTTTTTGTTTGTTTCCCAGGTGTTCCATTAACAGTGGGAACTCTTTGGTTTGTGTACCACATTGTCATAAGACTCACAATCACTGTGTAAACCATCTCTCTGAAGGTGAAAATTGTGATTGTCATCTCCATTGTCCTTCAACACATGGAAAATAAGGCCCAACAAATATATACAACAAGACATTTTGCCATTGACCTGAATGAATGAATATCTTCACAGACATTTGAAACCAACACATGGCTGAGTGGTGTCACTGTCAGCATATGTGTCAGGTTTCTCAGTATGAGATGAGACATAAGCAAAAAAACACACTGCCATGAGTATCACTCAGCTCTTCTGCGCTTTGTGGGGAAAAGGGGGTTTTCAGCCTTACAATTTGTTTCCTCTTTTTATTACAGTACCTACATTTTATTTCCTCTTTATACAGACCTTTCACTGGCCCATCACCCGTTCCCATATGTGCTGCTCTCCTATTCTTCATGTCTTGATGATGGCTGTCATCGATGGTCATGTTGCCTACACCAGATGCTATGTTGTTCCCAGGAGAGTGCTGAGAGTCACCCACCTGTCCAGAATTCATGTGGTCCTGATGGTCCATTTTGAGATGATTTCAGTCTGTAGAGTTAAAACAGAAAACAATTATCAGAGATTTAATGTGGCAAAGTGACAAATAAGTGCTGCATTGCCTTTTAGCCACAAGATACCCAATGTGAGCAGTGAGCATTCAGTCTAAGCATTCAGTAATTCTTTTGTTCTGCTCAGTTTGATTTGTATTTGTTAAAATGTGTATCCTTTATGTAAAACAAGTTATTTTATGTGGTAAAAAAAACTATAAATTATAATTAAAAGTTAATTACCAATGTTTAAACATTCTCATGGTACATACAAAGTGAATATCTGCCATGGTGAATGAAGCACACAAAGGGCAATAAGATTACAGGAAAGAGCAGGAAGTGGTAAAAGACCTTTCTTCCTCAAAAATAGCTTCTGGTATACAGTTTTTATTAATAACATAATTGCAAATGTGGACATGGTCTCCATTATAGGTAAGTGAGCTGTGATATCAGTAAACAGAGCTTAGAAACCATCTGCATCTACAGTCAGTCCAGAACTAGATAAGCAGTGAAAACCACCACTATATCATTAGGGACTGGTTTATTTACCAAAAATGTTTGTGGGGAAAATACAAACTGGGGAGCAACATCTAAAATGCTCAAAAACCGGCAAAAAAAAAAGAGGATAGCCTTGCAGCTGGTCCTCAGCAGATGGTGCATTTAGGATGCTGGTCCTCAGCACGGTATGCTGGTGTCCCCATCAGCCCATAATCCATCCCTTCCAACAACTGGTCACTCACATGATCACAGAAAATAGCAAAAGAAAACAAACCAATAAACTCCCGTCCCGCTGGACAAAATCAAGTCCCAGTGAACATTTTCTTCTCATTCAAGAAACCATTTCACTTGGATATTTCACAATGGTGATTGGTTGATTGCAACTTTCTTTTCAAGCTGACTTTATGAGTTCATTAATATGTACATTAATATGTCCAAATGCCATTGGTTCTTACATAGTTCCACATGATTTTTTTATGACTAAATTTTTGTCTGTTCCTCGCACAAAGCTGAAACAGCAAGTCAATTGATCAGCTTCACTTTCAATGTCATGCTGGTCAACGGGGTTTACCAAATAAGTTTGCTGGCAAAAAACATGGCTATGTTGGTTCACCAGCTAGAATATCAACAAATGGGCACTAACTAGCATAAACTAGCCGGAGGAAGCACATGCTGTTTTGGAAAGAAGAGGACAATTTGTTTACTTGGCGTGTGATTCCATGTTTGCTAGAAGGCTATGAAAGCATGGACATGGAAAGCATGTCAATTTCCATCAATTCAACACTTGATCTTGTCCATAGGGAATTGACTGGATTGTGGAAAGCGGGCAATAGATGGGGCTCAAAAATAAGAGGGATTGATGACATCAACCAGTCTGTAAGCAGAGCAAGGCATTACATCCTGATAAAACACTGCAAAGACAAACATTTTCTTTCTGTGCAATAGCATGCACAATAAATAACCAGAAATGTGTATTAAGAAAGTACACAGTGCAATTTGAGATTTCATGTAGTTTTCTATTTACAGAAGCATTCTGTTGTGAATTTGTGTTTACAAAGCCACCGTTCATGGTGCTCAGCATGCTGGTGCACTTGACCTGAAAGATTGTGAACCCTCCTTGGCAGTGCAGTGAGAATGTCAGTGCCCCTTTAAGAAGTCTAGAAGTCCTGTCTGCCTGACGATGGATGTCTCTCGCTCTCTGTCTCTCTCGTCTTTTCATGGTTAAGGGCTTGGCATGGTGCAGAAAGGGCAATGCTGGATTTATGAAGGATAGACTTGGGAATGCGGAGCGCTCTTGAAAGACAACGCAGGGCGACATGTGGCCGGTTCATTAATATGTACATTAATATGTCCAAATGCCATTGGTTCTTACATAGTTCCACGTGATTTTTTTATGACTAAATTTTTGTCTGTTCCTCGCACAAAGCTGAAACAGCAAGTCAATTGATCAGCTTCACTTTCAATGTCATGCTGGTCAACGGGGTTTACCAAATAAGTTTGCTGGCAAAAAACATGGCTATGTTGGTTCACCAGCTAGAATATCAACAAATGGGCACTAACTAGCATAAACTAGCCGGAGGAAGCACATGCTGTTTTGGAAAGAAGAGGACAATTTGTTTACTTGGCGTGTGATTCCATGTTTGCTAGAAGGCTATGAAAGCATGGACATGGAAAGCATGTCAATTTCCATCAATTCAACACTTGATCTTGTCCATAGGGAATTGACTGGATTGTGGAAAGCGGGCAATAGATGGGGCTCAAAAATAAGAGGGATTGATGACATCAACCAGTCTGTAAGCAGAGCAAGGCATTACATCCTGATAAAACACTGCAAAGACAAACATTTTCTTTCTGTGCAATAGCATGCACAATAAATAACCAGAAATGTGTATTAAGAAAGTACACAGTGCAATTTGAGATTTCATGTAGTTTTCTATTTACAGAAGCATTCTGTTGTGAATTTGTGTTTACAAAGCCACCGTTCATGGTGCTCAGCATGCTGGTGCACTTGACCTGAAAGATTGTGAACCCTCCTTGGCAGTGCAGTGAGAATGTCAGTGCCCCTTTAAGAAGTCTACGCCTGTCTGCCTGACGATGGATGTCTCTCGCTCTCTGTCTCTCTCGTCTTTTCATGGTTAAGGGCTTGGCACGGAGCAGAAAGGGCAATGCTGGATTTATGAAGGATAGACTAGGGAATGCGGAGAGCTCTTGAAAGACAACGCAGGGCGACATGTGGCCAATATGGCTAAGGGGTGGCCCTGACGTGGGCAGGGGTGAGATGGAGAATTGTAATGTGAGTTGGCCAGCTGCCAGTGACGGGCAACTCTCACCTCATCAATATTCAGGACACATTACTGCAGAAAGCACGAGTTGAGACTTTAGTCTTTGCAACTTTACAGATCTTCTTTATGCACCAAGAGCTTGTAACACTCCAAAGACAAAGGAAAAAATGAAATCGCATCATATGACCCCTTTAAATACTTGGTTTACAGTGACGTATTGAGCATCACCTAGGGCTGGACGATTTTTCCGATTTGATCGATTCATTCGCGTTTGTAGAATGCCGTTTCATGCATGAAACACTGCAAGAGACGTGAGCGTAACAGTAAAAGCAGTAATCAAATAAAAACCTGTAAAGAACTACTACTGTATGTCTGAAATTTCATGTTTGCATCATGGTGACAGGCTGAAAGCTGCTGCTCATTGTTTTTACAGAACATTTATAGTTAATAATAGTTTACTGGTGTTAAACCTTCAGTCATTTTGAATTTGAATTACCTTGACTTTTGAGAAAAAAATGTTAAAGCATTTTCCTTGTATTATTTCTGAACATAATGTATAAGACAAGTTTGTATAAGATGTAGTTGTAGTTTATGCATCTTTTTTGCAAAGATATTTAACAAGTGATTTGTTTAACATTTACATCATGTTGACAACTTCTTTAATTTCTTCTTTAAATTTCTTTAACTAGAGGGTTAGTAAAGAAAAAGTTACTTGAATCATGCAGTAGTTAAATTTTTAAGTTGATTAGTTAAAAATCGAGAATCAGTCAAACATTCTGAAAAATTCAAGATTATATTGTTTTGCCATAATGCCCAGCCCTAGCATCACCAAGAATCTAATTGAACTGTAAAAAAAAAAAATGCAAATGCATTCTATGGGAGAAATAGACATGTGGGGGCGTGTTAGAACGAGCCGTTTTAGGTAGGTGTGGCTGACTCTTAACTTTTATAAAGAATATCTCTTTGGATTTGAGACTTTAGTCTTTGCAACTTTACAGATCTTCTTTATGCACCAAGAACTTGTAACACTCCAAAGAGAAAGGAAAAATTTAAATCGCATCATATGACCCCTTTAAATACTTGGTTTACAGTGACGTATTGAGCATCACCTAGGGCTGGACGATTTTTCCGATTTGATCGATTCATTCGCGTTTGTAGAATGCCGTTTCATGCATGAAACACTGCAAGAGACGTGAGCGTAACAGTAAAAGCAGTAATCAAATAAAAACCTGTAAAGAACTACTACTGTATGTCTGAAATTTCATGTTTGCATCATGGTGACAGGCTGAAAGCTGCTGCTCATTGTTTTTACAGAACATTTATAGTTAATAATAGTTTACTGGTGTTAAACCTTCAGTCATTTTGAATTTGAATTACCTTGACTTTTGAGAAAAAAATGTTAAAGCATTTTCCTTGTATTATTTCTGAACATAATGTATAAGACAAGTTTGTATAAGATGTAGTTGTAGTTTATGCATCTTTTTTGCAAAGATATTTAACAAATGATTTGTTTAACATTTACATCATGTTGACAACTTCTTTAATTTCTTCTTTAAATTTCTTTAACTAGAGGGTTAATAAAGAAAAAGTTACTTGAATCATGCTGTAGTTAAATTTTTAAGTTGATTAGTTAAAAATCGAGAATCAGTCAAACATTCTGAAAAATTCAAGATTATATTGTTTTGCCATAATGCCCAGCCCTAGCATCACCAAGAATCTAATTGAACTGTAAAAAAAAAAATGCAAATGCATTTCTATGGAGAAAAAAAATCCAATTCAAGTCTTAGATCAAGGGCACGTTTTGGACATTTTGGACTTTTTTCAGCAAAATCCAGGAACAATTATGAGGCTTTTTTAAAATCATATTAACTGAAAAGAATAATTTAAGAGATTATCTGATTTTCAAAATAATTGTTAGCTGTTAGTTTTCCTACTTGGAAATATGAATGGGTTTAAAATTACACAATCAGTAATGTTTTGCATTGTATATCATCCTTATGTGTTTATGAATTTATAGCTGTCATGGAGATACATTTATACAGTAGATGTAAAATTTCCTGCTATTATTGCAAGTTTGCTACTATTATTGCAAGTATGCATTTTAATTAGCAATGTGTATAAAATGTGTCATAAAATAAACCTACATTTTCATTAGGCATTTATATTCAATTTTTTAAATATATTATTATTTATTTTATTACATTAGTTATTAGTTTATTTTTGTTAGTATAAAAGAAACGAATGAAAAATGCCTAATGAAAATGTAGTTTTATTTTATGACACATTTTATACACATTGCTAATTAAAATGCATAATTGGTGGCGCTAGTGAAAATTTAGGCAGTGAAGGAATTACTGAAATACTGGCCCAGACCAGTCATTAAAAACAAAAACTGCCGAAAATAAGCCTCATTGCTGAGCTCTGCAAAGGAGAACAAGTGATGAGGAAGACAAAACAGAGAGAGACAGAGAGGGAATGTGTGAGGGTTTCTGAGCTGAAAGGACACGAGCGAGTAGGCGGAATGGAGAGAGAAACAACAAAGACGAAACACGCAGGAGGAAAGAATTCAGCGAGCGAGAAAAAGAGAGGGAGGAAGACAGAAAAAGAGAGCACTTTGGGGATGAAAGGATAAAGGAACTTCAGGCGATAGAAAAGAAAGAGTGACAGACACACACAGACAGAGACACACACAGACAGAGCCTGTATGATGGTATGATACAGAAAATTTCTAGAGGGACTCTCACTGATTTTGCTGCAACAGTGCAACAGGCTGCCATCACATCTAAAGGACTGGGGCATCGTGGGTATTTTAACTGCACTCAGCCCTGTCCTCTCTCATCAGATCACATGATATTTTGCCTGAGCACACTGAGCTAAATGATCCTGCAGCACGGCAGATCTGAAAGGCTTCTTGAGGTTGTGCATGGCCAACCGACATGTATCCACGTTAGAGGTCTGCTACCCGACCCGAGCCCGACGGGTCCCGAAATACTTTCGGGTTTCGGGTCGGGTTCGGGTTAATGTTTAATGAATAGCTTCGGGTTCGGGTCGGGCTCGGGTTTATAGCTAAACTAAAACTATATAGGCTATGCTGCTTTCATGGACGCACACACACACATTATTGCACACGACAACGACAACACAGCACGGAAACTTTTATTAGTAAAATAGCTTCGACAGGCTACTGACTCGCAACGTTATATTTCTCTGCAATGAGGGGGTAAAATCTATGTTTTTGAAGTAACTAAGCCTCATATCTTGTAAAGAGAGAGACGCGCAGGTTCACACACACAACTTTCATCACTCTCTCTCTCTCTCTCTCTCTCTCTCTCTCTCTCTCACTAATTCAAATAAATGATATAATTAATTAATTCAAATAAATGCGATCTTATCCCACTGCATCTGTGTCTGATTTAAAGCAGGCCGAATGCTAACGAGCCTTAACTGACGAATTTTTGACGAGATTTCGTGTTTGAGCTTTAAATTTAACTGTGCCGCTCAGGTCGGGTCGGGTCAGGTCAGACGATCTCGGGTTCGGGCTTCAGTTTAAAGCCTGTGCATACCTCTAATCCACGTAGTCGGTCACTAGTCTGAGACGGCATATTTGCTGACTGTTTGATGACCTTCTCCATTTGGTATAATCTGATTGGTTATGGAGCCCTTAAAGGTATATGGTGATGAAAAAAATTAGATGGGAGAAAAAATTATATTTCAATGTGTTCTCTCACAAAACTTCTGCGTTACCTCAAGAAACTTTGCATTCTCTTGCAAAACTTTAACATTTGCCCAAGAAACTTTGCGCTCCCTCGTAAAACCTTTGTGGGCGACTTAATATGAAGAAAAACTATATTTAAATTTTTTTACAGGGCTTTACAGTGTCACGATAACCGCAATATTGTAATATCGTGATACTGACAAGCCAACCACAGAGTACGACAAGCAACTGCCACAACCGCGATGTTAACTTCTTTTTTTTTAGGCTATGCCCTTCTTGTTTTACACTTATGCTGCATTCACGCCATGTCATAATTACTGTGATTTCGAGATGATAACACTTGATGTTCTACTTGGAGCTGTTCACACCCTTGGACTCGGAACTATCGCACTATCAATGCCTAAACATAGCGCCTAATGGATCTGAGGTGGTCAGGTGGTACAAGTTGTAGCTCTCAGAAAATTCCCAGTTCACAAGTTATTACGAGTTCTGCGAGGACGTGAACGCATTTTACAAGTTGGTATCTCGTAATCATGGTAATGATTATGATATGATATGGCGTGAACGTACCATTAATGCATGTGCACTGATTGTTCATTAAGTTAACATCATAACAAAAGTAATATTTTTACACCATCTGGCTCTTTTATTTATGTAATTAAGACTCTGTGTGCCATTGTGATTTGTACATTCAGTAGATTTGCACTAAACAGAAAGAGAGAGATGCTGATTACCTACGTCTGTCCTTCTTCAGATCCAGTCATATAGTCATAAAAAAAATTAGTTTGCCATCGGTTATCAGAAGATGAAAGCTATATCTTTGTCATAGCTTCCTGTGTTTAAGGGGATATTCCTCAACTGGCATCAGCGCTGTTCAATGCATTGAATCAACGGCATTGGTCTCTATGAAGTGAAACATCAGCTTCAGCATTACCCAGGTTACGCGTTGATCATCGATTGAGCCTTGTAAAGTGTCACTCAAAGTTAAATTACTTTCAACACATTGTTTGATTCATGAATTAAGTGTTTTTACTATTAGTTGACTCACTCATAAAGACGGTCCCTTGCCGCCACCTCCTGACATAATGATAACCGCACTGACTGACAGCCTGTGTAAAATGAGCACAGGAACAAGTCCCTGTAATCATACTGCTAAAATGTCAGCAACACTGAGTCTCTTGTCCAGTCAGATTCAAGAACTGGAACTTGTTCTACTTACTATTATACTGTACATGTATTAATATACCAATTAGCTTAATTATGTAGATATGGGATGCAATAGTTTTGTGAGTAAACAAATGTTTCACAAGAATGCAAAAGCATTTAAGTATAATGTTTCCATCTCATATTTCTATCATCATGTCTCCTTAGCAGTTCCATAGGATGGTTGATTTCATGCAGCATATAGGGCATATAGGGTTTTTTATCAATCCAGAGTCAAGTCAAGTTAACAAGGTACCGAGCTGATACAAGAGGCACTTTTGAAGATGAAATAATCACCGGATTTGCCTAAATTTTACTAGCAAAAAATCGTTTTCAACCTTTTTATCGGAAGAAGACCATCCCACCATTATTTAAATACATATTTTCCACATTGGTGGTACAATCAATATTATTCAAATCATATAATGTAATAATATATTTTTCATTATTTACAGTATTTTAGATAAATCCTCACCTTATAGCACGTAAAAACAAAACAGTGTTTGGTCACTTTACATGGCTGTCATTCAGTCTCTTCCTGCCTAAGTGGGCGGTTCTTAACCAGAATATGCTGTGATATGAATGAAACCTTTTAGCAGGGCCTTTTGTTTGAGCCCTTTCAAATAAATCAAGACATTTGTTTCTTTTAAAGCTGTACAAAGTTGGTCAAGTTTAGCACTGTCCACTTATAATTGGATGCTAATACCAGATGTAAATGTGGCCAACCATGTCATATATGGTTGGCCAATTTTCAATATGGATGACACTGATCCAGTGATGCGTGATAAATGTGACACTATGTAACCTGTCAGTGGTCCTTTAGTGTGGTGAAGATCAGCCGTTTTTCTGCTAAATTGACCTGACTTTTGCTTATTCAATTGGAAAAATGACCATCTGTCAAACCCTGCACACCAGATAGCAGGAGGTAGGGGGAGTGTGTGTGCCACAACTTGATGACACAGTGATCCATAACCAATTGTTGTAATTCAGCCACATTGGAGGGTTTTCGAGCATGAATTCCTTTTTAAGGTCATGCCACAGCATCTCAATAGGATTCAGGTCAGGACTTTTACTAGGCCACTCCAAAGTCTTCATTTTGTTTTTCTTCAGCCATTCAGAGGTGGACTTGCTGGTGTGTTTTGGATCATTGTCCTGCTGCAGAACCCAAGTTCGCTTCAGCTTGAGGTTACGAACAGATGGCCGGACATTCTCCTTCAGGATTTTTTGGTAAACAGTAGAATTCATGGTTCCATTTATCACAGCAAGTCTTCCAGGTCCTGAAGCAGCAAAACAGCTCCAGACCATCACACTACCACCACCATGTTTTACTGTTGGTATGATGTTCTTTTTCTGAAATGCAGTGTTACTTTTATGCCAGACGTAATGGGACACACACCTTCCAAAATGTTCAACTTTTGTCTCGTCAGTCCACAGAGTATTTTCCCAAAGGTCTTGGGGATCATCAAGATGTTTTCTGGGAAAACTGAGATGAGCCTTTATGTTCTTTTTGCTCAGCAGCGGTTTTCGTCTTGGCACTCTGCCATGCAGACCATTTTTGCCCCGGTCTCTTTCTTATGGTGGAGTCATGAACACTGACCTTAACTGAGGCAAGTGGGGCCTGCAGTTCTTTGGATGTTGTTGTGGGGTCTTTTGTGACTTCTTGGATGAGTCGTCGCTGTGCTCTTGGGGTAGTTTTGGTCGGCCGGCCACTCCTGGGAAGGTTCTCCACTGTTCCATGTTTTTGCTTTTTGTGAATAATGGCTCTCACTGTGGTTTGCTGGAGTCCCAAAGCTTTAGAAATGGCTTTATAACCTTTTCCAGACTGATAGATCTCAATTACTTTCTTTCTCATTTGTTTCTGAATTTCTTTGGATCTCGGCGTGATGTCAAGCTTTTGAGGATCTTTTGGTCTACTTCACTTTGTCAGGCAGGTCCTATTTAAGAGATTTGTTGATTGCGAACAGGTGTGGCAGTAATCAGGCCTGGGTGTGGCTAGAGAAATTGAACTCAGGTGTGATAAACCACAGTTTTAACAGGGGGGCAAACACTTCTTCACACAGGGCCATGTAGTTTTGGATTTTGTTTTCCCTTAATAATAAAAACCTTCATTTAAAAACTGCATGTTGTGTTTACTTGTGTTATCTTTGACTAATATTTAAATTTGTTTGATGATCTGAAACATTAAAGTGTGACAAACATGCAAAAAAATAAGAAATCAGGAAGGGGGCCAACACTTTTTCACACCACTGTATGTCTCTTTCTGTAATTAGGGCTTGTCAGTTAATGTACAGCCCTCAGCAAGGGCAGAAAATGAGGCAAATGCTCTGCTGGCAGAGAGGAATTTGTGAAAAAAGTGCAGACGTCGACAGAACCCAGCTGATAAGATAAGAGGGGAATTCAATAGAGCGGTCATCTTCAATAAATATGAGCCAATCAACAAGCAGCAGAAAACCCGTTGAGTAAAATATATGTACCCATAATGCTCTCAAAGACATTTCTTGCTTCCATGGTAACCAGCCCAGCAAGTCAATATGGTGAATTCCCACAAAAACACCCTCCATTCACATGAAATTCACTTTTCACTTGGTTGGTAGGGGTGTGAATCTTCACTGGTTTCACAATTCGATTACAATTATCATGTCAAAGATTCGATTCAATTCGATATCACGATGCATCACAATGTGTCGCATCCTCAGTTTTAAATATTACTGCACATGGCTACATTTTTTATTAAAATTTTATATCAAATGTATTTTGTTCATTTTTTTCAATTATATAAGCAGGCTACTTTTTCAAATAATTACAAATTAATAATAAATTAAAACAATTGTTAAGAATTTAACCAAATAAATATAGCTTCAAA
Organism: Sinocyclocheilus grahami; assembly: GCF_001515645.1. Taxonomy (NCBI): domain Eukaryota; kingdom Metazoa; phylum Chordata; class Actinopteri; order Cypriniformes; family Cyprinidae; genus Sinocyclocheilus; species Sinocyclocheilus grahami. The sequence goes on from NW_015505227.1 coordinate 1,369,018, forward strand.
ACATACAAGCAAAAATATTAAGTAACAAAGGGGGAAAAAGACAATTACAAGTGATAGACAAAAAGTACTTTCCGTATCTAAGAGTGCTTTATGCATTCGAAAGTTTACAGCCAATCATAGTTATGGGTTTTTCTTTTTTTCCTCAGCATTATTGCTGTTTGTTTATTACAGATTATTACATCATAGAGTGGCAGTTTTGCCCTGTTCTGAAAACGTAACTGACTGTGTTTACATCAATTTCGTATCATAAAAGTATTCGGAGATGCAAGTGCCTTTAACCGCAGCCACGATCGAGCTTCAGGAAAACAAACACAAAGTGCACGTGAAAGTCTGTCAGTAGGCCTACGTGAGTTTCATGCATCTAATACGTACTACATTCCAAATGGCATAAATGAAAGCATATCTAAAGTGAAACACTGATGGTGGAAGCACACACTCAGCTCAGAATCGATTCAGAATCATTGAAGAGAGATTTGTGATGCATCAGAAAATCAGTATTTTCTCCCACCCCTATTGGTTGGTGTCTCAGAAGGTTCATGTTCATAATCCATGTACTAGCATTTCCAGCACTAAGAATCTTGATCTTTGCAGCGTAATAAAGGTTAATGTCTTAATGAAAGATTAAATGACAACAGTACACATGACATAAGTGTCCTGAACTCTGGATAATTATGTTAGCCCCTTGTGGCTTTAAAATGTACTCTACTCAAAGAGGAAAATTTACATAATTTACTCACCCTCATGTTGTTCCAAAACTGAACATGAAAATAAGATATTCTGAGAAATTTTAGGAAATGAGTTTGTTTGTTTGTTTTTGGTCCATACAATCTAACTTAACAGGCTGATTAGTTCCCAGTGTACAAAATATATTTTTAAGGATGAGTAAATTATGACAGATTTTTCATTTTTGGGTGGATTATGCCTTTAAAGTTAATATTTAAAAACACTATAATTTATAGCTAAAAATGTTAAATGTAATTTTTAGAAAATCTCAAAATGAATTGATTTTGTACATGTTGTGAACGACTAATTTTACTTGTTATGGTTTTATTTTTAATTTATGTAGACAAAATAATGTAGAATTTTAATATCGTTCATATATTGGTTATTGGCCATAACATGAAAATAATTATCAGCTTATTGGTTGAATATACATTATGGAAGTAAATTCGATTGCAAACTGCATTTAATGCTGACTTTTAATTACCCTGGTTATGCTAATGTTTAGTAATGTGTTGGTCAGAATATCTTGAGGAATCTGTCGGCCCTACGTCAAAATATCTGTCACGTCCAGGTTAACAGACTGGAGGCAGATTAACTATGATTGTCTAGACTATTGTCTAGAGATGGTATTCCTTACACAGGGCATGTCTGGGCATTGCCCTATAACCAAAATACTAGCTTGTTTATCATTCGTGCCTAGGGTTGCCAACCGTCCCGTATTAGCCGGGACGTCCCGTATTTTTGGCCTAATTGATTTGTCCCGTACATGACTTCCCTTGTCCCGTTTTTTGACTGCTACGCTGATCTAACCACTGACTGATACAACAGCAGCAGTGCTGATCACTTGAGAATGATCACCGATACCTGTCATCATCCAATCACAGCCCCCCTCATGCAGTATACGTTAAGTAAATCAGAAATCGTGAACATAACTGTTCGAGGAAGGCTGCGCAATCCTCTGCTGGCTCATCGCTCCCGCCTCACAGCAATCAGTGCTTGCGCTAACGCCAATTCCGTCCGTGTTTTCACTTCAGTAAATCAGTTTTGGTGAATACAAACTACGTGATTGTTTTTCATGAGTCCAACATCCTGCCGCGCAAGAGATGTGATCAGTAAGGGAAGTCGTCTTTCACTATTGTAATGTTGTTAAATAGACATTTTATATTTAAGTAACTAATAGCATAATTCTTAACCTTGGACCTTATTCTTGAAACACAAATTGACCAATAAAAAGGTGTCAAAGCACCAAAAGCAGCCCATATTAAATCTATAAGCTGTCTTTAACTGAGAAATACGCATTTTCATGCATACTATGTGTGTGTATATGGTTAAATTAACCGGACTGTCCTCTCCAACTCAGCATTTCTCTTCACTAAATTTATGGGTCTCTATCAGAGTTTTTCAGACAGACCAATTACATAAGTGCCCTATGCACAGTGTAATCAAAACGTCCGGGAGATGGTTCTGAGATGCTTCTGCAACAGTGCAGCAGCAAAAACAAACACCCAAGTCAAGTCCACTTAAGTGAAACTACTTCCTAGGGGCAGCTCAGCGTGAAATTGTTGACTATTTTTTACAGTTTGTAGAAAGGTAATTATTGTGTGTGCGCTTTGGTTGTTGTTGAAGGGTGGGCAACACTGCTAGCTTCCCTTTCTGTGCACAGCTGGGTGCCTCTCTGCCTCTGACCTAGTTTTGTCCATCCCAGCTAGCAGTGCAGATTACAGCATCACTTCAAAAGTGTGCAGCCATCTCTCCATCTCATGTCTCCACCCTTCAGTCCATCTCATTCTCTCTCTCTGTCTGTTCCCGCAGAGCTCCAGCACTGGGCAGCAAGATCAGTGAGGGCGATGGCTGCATGTCTCTATTTGCCAAATGCATGGCAGGTGCATCTTAATCAAGAAAATGTTCAGTATTTTCTCAAGCATTGCAGCATGCTTGCACCAGCCAGCAAAATTAACTGCTAAACATGCAAAATCATGCTTATGCGTTTAAAATGATAGTTCACCCAAAAATGTCTGTCATTAAATGCAATTTCAAACCTGTATGAATTTGTTTCTTCAGTGAAACATAACAGGTGAACATTTTAAGAATATTCTGGCCACTCTTTTCACTGTGATGAAAGTAAATGGGGACCATGGCTGTCCAGCTCCAAAATTCCCCCCAAAAGTACCATAAGCGTATCATAAATGTGGTCCATACAACTCTTGCACTATGTCTTCTGAAGCCAATAGCTTTGTTTGAGGGAGATACTGAATTTAAGTGGTTATTCAATATTATTCTTCACTCCATTGATCTGATATCCAGCAGGACTGGATCACTGAGTTAGTGAGAACGAGAATGATCTGATTCTTGAGAAAATCAATTGATTCTTTGAATTTAAAACAATGATTTGTTCACAATTTGTACATCACTGTTCCATGAAAGCATCAAAGTGAGTTAGGGCAGAGACTTTCCATGAATAATGACTAATTCATAAATAATTAAATGTTGGTTTGTTATATGAAAAAAAAATTGGTGTAGGGATTACTTTGAAGCAATTTTGCTAATAAAATTAGCAAATAATTACAAAGAAGTAGCAAAAGGTGTTAAAGGTTCTTCATGGAACCACTGATGCCAATAAAGAACCTTTATTTTTAAGAGTGTAAAGGAAAAAAAATTGTTCAGAACATTATTATTAGGATAATAATATCAGGAATATTCTCAAAGAGAATTTAAATAATATGTATTACTACAAGGAAGACTAAAAGCCTCATTTATAACAGTGCTGTGGTGATTTGCCCGTGTCACACCTGCTCCGACAGCAGAGATGTCCTTGATCTAACCAAGAGACGCAACCGTCCCATCTGCCATGTGGTCAGCACAGACACCACAAGAGTTCTGATCACACCTCACTTGAACTGAATCTGCACGTTAAATGAACCAAGTGGCAGAGCAGTCAATGTGTTTGGGCAGCTGACATGAAATAATGGTCATGCTGCCAGATGAAGTTGCTGCTGATAATAGCATGATCCACTTAGCATATGAAAATATTCACTCTCCAAAAAGGATGGTTGGTATTTACGTGAATGTGTTGTACAGATGCTCGCACGAAGAGGAAAATGTCAGTCTGGTGATATACATCCACCTCAAAATGTGTGCGGATGCAGATAGATGTGAGGCACAGCCATCATAAACTATTCAACTGGCTTCAATATAGAGAATATAAGATGTATAAACACCATGAACTCAGCTTGCGTGTGTGTGCAAGACACATTTTTGTGATCTCCAGCCGCTGCACACAGGAAGTTAGTCATCTGTTGCCATGGTGCATCAGGGAGTTCAGGACTGCAGTGCACTCTGCATAGGATCTGGCCTACCAGACCAGAGAGACACTGTCTTGCTGTCTTCAAGACTTGTTGAATCTGATTTAATGTATCTATCATATCCCCGGACGTTCCTGAGATATGATTGGGCGACAATGGTTCTTCTAATAAAATTAAAGTGAACTCTAATGCTCACATCCCCCCTTGTGGAAACCCTCTGACAACATATCATCTGAAATATGACTCTATTACTACATACTGTAATATAATTCATTGACAATATTGATTAAATGAATAATGCATTATGACTTCTGAATTAACTAAGCTAAATTATGAAGCAGTCTTTATAAGAAGCAATGTTCAGAAATATTTTTCTACATGAAAAGAGAAATGCAGTTTGAAACAAGCCAATCCTCCTCTATTCTGAAGCTATAAATGACTAACAGTGAGAAACTGAAGCAAGTAACAGGCTGTTGTCTGACAAGAGGAACACACACTTCATTGCACGGTCTGTAAATGGAATCAAGATTTACCTAATGTTCCATGGGTCTCCTTAATTGCCATGGTTAATTAGATTATGATAGGCATAACTGGACAGAAAGCACTCTGGTTCTGTCTGACGGTGGGATCTACTTTCAGAATAATACTTCTTAACAATAAGTCTTATTAAGGGGGGACTGTCTTTCAGTAGATTCTGCATGCATATTTTAAGTTTGCAAAAGCAACCCCCTCCGCCTAGACTTTGTTTTAATTCACTTTTTTGGCTTTTATTTTACAGATTTTACAGGCGGCATCTACGACCTGAGGAGTAGCCTATGAAATTCAGTTCTGGGGGGAAAAAAATAAAAAAAATTGGGTGGACCTAGAAATTTGAATAATGTTTGTCAGCTTTACTGGAATGTAGTTTTGTAAATCTGTTCAAAACTAGTAAGGAGGACTAAATTAATCTCCTCAGTTCTGTTTGTACATCCCTTGCTGTATATTTCTGTTCAGATATTTGCACTCTGTGACCATATTATTAATACCCTCCTTTAGAATTCACCTTTTTCTAAAATCTAATAACATTGCCTCAGATACGTGTTTATGATATGCACAGAAAGGCACTGACAAAAACCTATGGCAGAATACCAACCGACCGTTACATATCGATGAAACGAACCTTTCCTCCAAAAAGAGCCACAACGTTCACTGCTATAAAGCCATGTGGAAATACCAACCGCAAATGTCATTTCGTGATCTTTAAATATTAGACCAATGAAAGACTACATACATAATCGATACGACGGCGACAGTACCGTTGGGCTGAAGGCAGGCGGCATGTTCAGCAGAGATGGGCGTGGGGGAGGAAGTGAGAATGACCGTTACGTTTCAAACGTTAAAGTCAAGATTTTCGAATTTATAATTGTTATTTTCAAAAAGAAATTGTACTTACGAAGCGAACAATGGGCGAGGATGATGAGAGGGTGGACGAGCAACAGCCGTGATGAGAGAGAGAGAGAGAGAGAGAGAGAGAGA
>NW_015505227.1:1374951-1375780 GCF_001515645.1 Sinocyclocheilus grahami
ACGGATAAAAGAGAACCTATAGCGGTTTGTGTAACCATGGCAAAACATCCACATGCAACATCAGCACCATTTTCAACCGGGAGCAAAACTGCGAAAATCCCCTTAACGTTACACCGGAGGATCAGCGACGCGTCGAGTCCGTTTATCGCTTTCAGACGGATCAGGTCCACGTGCAAAGCCGCAAAAAAACCCGATTATCGATTTGTCGTTCGTTATGACCACAACAGAAATGTGTGTGTGTGTGGTGGGGACTGCCACCTTTCATCCAGACCGATTTAACACACCGGTGTGAGCCACGTTATGCTCCATCAGTCTAAATACTTCTAGGTTTTTCCACACCGGCAAACCGCGTGCACGTGAAGCATTGTGCGTCTGTCGCCACACTGCCTCGATATTTCATGAAATCCCTGCATGCCATGCAAAAAGATAAACATAATGGAATGGAATGTTCTTTAAATGAAAAAAAAAGATTATTGCCCATATATATTGTGCATCCATGAAAATAAATGGGTAGATGCGAATGCATTAAGAAAGCAGTCCGATTTATGTACAGTTCTTCTTATCGATGCAATCTCGGAGAAATTAATTTTTCTTTCTCTTTTTGATCAATCTATAAAGAAAATCAGGCCCGTTATGTCTCAGTCACACACCCAACAGTCGGATTCACTAACATCCTAGGACCAATTACACTGATCGCAGAGGTAAAACCCGTGGTAAGGCTTAGGAGCATCGCTGATTGCTTGATTAATGATAAATCGCTGTTAAATAAGTCTCTGAGTTTGTAAACCGGTTTGACTTACCTCTGTGGCACACTGAGTTATTGTCAGTC
>NW_015505227.1:1375951-1379693 GCF_001515645.1 Sinocyclocheilus grahami
TTGTGATCAGGACTTACCATTCAATCTTTCTAACAATGAAGTAAGGGTTTACAAACCTTTTAACACCCAAGCATAAAGGTTTCTATGTATTTTCATATTGGCCTATAAGGAGCTGTTTATACTCTGTGAGAAAAAGACATGGATCCCCTTAGAAACCCCCTGAAAGTTCCCAGATCTCAGTTTGAAAATCCCTGCCATGGACTAGCCTACTATAAGATTTTGTGTGAAACTTAAATTAAAACTTGCTGCTGACTACCAGTATTGTTATATAGTTAACGAAAACTAAAACAATTTTTAAAAATTTATACTTGAAATAAAATAAACATTAACAAATAAAATAAAATGTAAAAAAAAACAAAAAAAAACGTAAACTAATTTTATTTCAGTTAGTTGCCAAAGCATGATTTCTTATTTTTGTTTAGTTTAAATTGAAGTGCTAAAATAAAAAATACCCCCCCCCAAATGAAAACGAATACACAAAAAATTTATAAAACTATGTTGACATAAAAAAAAAAAATGAAAAAAAAACATGCACAATCACCAAAAAATATCTCAAATTAAAGTGAAAACAAAATATAACGATACAATTCAAAATATGAACAAAAATTATAAAGTATATCAATGATACTAAAATAACACTAGTGAACACTTTAATGTAAGGGTGTCCAAACCTGTCCTGCAGAGTTTGGCTTCCACCCTTAACCAGTTAATCAAGGTCTTCAGACTTACTAGAAACTTCTAGGCAACTGCGATGGAGCTAAAATCTGCAGGATGTTGGCCCTCCAGGAGCAGAGTACTTTAATGTGTTTATAAAGGTCAGATGAGGCCAAAGCTATCATATTTGATAACTTGTGCCGAGTGATCAATGTATCTTTATTTATGCTCTTGGCAGATGATTCTATATTCCATAAAGCATAAAATAGATTAATCATGGATACAAGGCCCTATAAATCTCAAATATTTTATTTTTTACTTGGAAATATCCATTCAACTGGTTCTGCAGTAGGTCTTAGACATTTGGGTCCATTTGACTGTGAGTCGGATTTTTGCTGATTCACTGCAAAATGCAGCAAGCTATAATATTTCAGCACCATTACTGTTTTAAAACAGTGTGCTTTATATGAACAAGCCCTATGTATTTTCACAGTCTTAACAAACATACATACACACAAGCGCTCTCTCTCTCTCACACACACACACACACATACACACACATTGCACCATCTGCCCCCCAAATTCAGCCATATTCCCCTGAGTTACATACCAAGCCAAGTCCTTCACCTGGACACCTTCACATTAACAGTAAGAGTCCTCGTGCTCCTCTGTTTCGCCGCTGCACAACCTGCTGCTGTTTTATCCCAAAAGATCCCAAATGTAAATTCTCCTCCTTCCTGTTGCTAAGCAAGTTATCTTGATCTGTTACTTGCCAAAACAATAGTATATATATTTTTTTAGAATACTGTATGAAAAAGAGCGACGCTGTTGATGCTACCAATGTCCTTCTATTCTTCAGATATGTGAGATGCTCTTCTGAAAGCAAATAGAGCACTTGGTTGAGGTTGAGCTTGGGTGGGAGTTGCTCAGCAGCTAGCCCACATGTGAATGAGGAGGCATTTTTTAGATTTTGTCTATGAGAGAGACAGCTAACGACCTGATAATAGATGTTGCCCTGACTTGTCTTCATGTGTTGGATTTTGAAACCTCTCTTTATTTCAATAGATTTTTAAATGTCAACACTTCATGTTTCAAATGATGATATTATATTATTTCCTACACAGGATACAAGTCTGACTGTTACAGACACTTTTGGTCATTAGATGGCGTTTCAGCCCTGTCTATGTGACTGGTTGTCTGATCTTCCTTAGTATCTTTTCTTCAGAAGAAATCGGACTTTTAATATTAATGAATGCACGTTGGTTTAGTTAGGGATAAAAATACATAATAACATTTTATAAAATACATTTGTTACATCTTGCCATAGTTAGCTTCACTTAGCTCAAAATACTCTTAAATTAGAAATGCAATAAAAAATATATAATAATATATTTTTTTATAATAGCACTTGAGTAATTGAGTAATTTTATGTAAATGTATTAATCACAACTTAGGTAAATGCATGCTTCTTTCCAGGGCAATGCAAAATATATCCTGAAAAATATTAACTGAAATAAAAACTGTGACAACTAACCCCTGTCTCCACCATAACAAAACAAGAACAAGATATATATTGGCAAGACAACACTAGTTCATTTTTCCGTAGTTATCCTCTTGTTTTTGGTGAACTGAACATTACTATTCCAACTGTGATTATAAAGGTATATTGGCAAGTAGCAGTTTATTTCTGGCTGTATGTAGTATGTGTATTTAGCGTGAAAAACTTCACAGTAATCCAGCAGCTTTGGATGCAACTGAGAAGAATCCCTTCTTGTACTGCTGCTGATTGTGTGTATCTCTGTGCGTCTTACTGCTCCATGTGTCAGTAACACAATAACCTGCTCTGCCTCAGTGCTTCTCAGTCTTGCAGGACACAGCTGAAGCTAATATGCTATTTATGAGTCATTGTGTTGAAAAATCAAAGGAGATGCTTGCGTCCCATAGCCTAACAATAAGGGAGACAAATGACAGCATCTCTGTTGCCATGAGCCACAAGGACACACAGGGAAAATACAATAGCCTCTGAATGGAGAGCTGTTCTGGTCTGTAAATTAACACTCGCCAGCTGTAGACCCACACATGTCTATCACTAATAATAGCTGTCTGTAACGTAACCATGTAGGCAAATTGTGAATCATTTTATTCACCTAGCCTATCTGGTACACCCTAATTCTGACTGGACCATCGTGGTATTCAGTGGTCTGACTTTTTTTAATAATGGCCACACTGTATATCAGACCACTTTTTGGGGGAACTGAAGCTGACTCTAAATTCATGTCTCTATTATCACACCCCTGATCAATTGTTTTATATATAAACAGAACTGGTGACAGTCATTGGCTGCAGTGAAAATAATATCTTGTCCCTTACAGTGAAAATGTTTTGTTGCTATAGGGCAATTCTTTTATTCATTGTAATGGACAACTTTTTTTTCTTAGTGGTTTTAGGATAATATATAAAATTGTTTGAAATCAATATTTAAGTATTTAATTCTGTACTAATGTGGGAAAAAGCAGGGAAAATGTACAGCTAGCTGTTTACTGTCTCAAAATAAACCTCTTCAAGAAGAAACAAAGATCTGAGCATCTGTTGTATGAAAATTAAAATGGAAACTATATCAGTAATCACACATACAGTAGGTCACAGTGTTATATTTGTGTTTACTCCATCTATATCACATCACATATATGATGTAAACACTTTATTTAAAAGCATTTACCAAATAACTACTAACCAAAATCAACTCAAGAGGATCTGAGAAATTTCCTAGAATATAAGCCACATAAACGTTTTACACATGTAATGTGTTCTTCATCCTGACTGAGCTGTAGATCTGCCATTTACAATGACACTGGTGATCCAAAGACTTTTCTCTTTCCAGCTGTTGCTATAATCCATTTTTTAAGTAAATCTGCACATTCAGAGTTTTCTGGCTGCAGCTGTGTCTTGATAAGAAGGTGCAGCTTTAACTGAGGCGGTTGAGGTTAATTTTGATGTTTATTTTTTCTACCAACTGACAGTGAGTTTTAGACCTTGTGGATGTGCACTGACACAAAACAAATCATTGACATAAGTTTATGTGAAAAAA
>NW_015505227.1:1380663-1385807 GCF_001515645.1 Sinocyclocheilus grahami
TTTGAGCACCTCTGCATTTGTAGGATTCTGACCCAGCGCCCTCATGACATCCCCACACTGGGCGTAAGTGATCTTCATTTCACCAGATGGTGTTCTGTCGAATAGCATGAAGGCCTCTTTAAATTCTGTGTGGATAGGATATTGATACATAATATTAAATGAGGAAGAGGTATGAAAAAAATGTAGGTCTACTTGGTTTTGCAAATGCTTACCTTCAATCTGATCAGCTGTAAACTCAACCTGGCGGGGAAAAGGTTTTAGGGAACTTTTATAAGCAAATTGACTGGTTAACATCCAAACAATACTATATCTTATAAAAGTTAACAATGAACAATCATAATGAAAATACAGATGTTTTAGTTCTCTGAAGAAGCTTTCTGGGGTCATTCAACAAAAGTCAGCTGCTTCTCACTCATGGAGACTAAGAATATCTGACGTCTATTCTAGGACCAGAGGGAATACAGTGAAACCTCATCTTTAATGTCCACAGGAGAGAGAGACTCACTCACTCAAGAGAGCAGGACTGCTAAGCTGTAATATGGGAGCTTGCAGACACCTGCGTGGAAGGCCGTATGACCACATGGAGGCTCTTCTACTGACCTCAGACAAGCTTCCATTGTCCAGACCCTATCTCTGACCGTCAGGTTAGTTAAAGCTGCATATGTGGTCTCAAATCAATATGAATAAACATCCACGTCTTTACATAGGCACTCAGCTGAGACTGGGATTTTAAAGCCTAAAGTTTGTGTGAGACATTTTAACCTTATTTGATTGATTTGAACCATATTGTTCAGTGCACATAATGTCACATACTTTAATAACAAGGATAGACTAAGACCAGTCAATATCCAAATGTTTTTAACTCAACACGGCCTGAAGGTGGGATTTCTTAGTCTTATTGAAGCTTGTTTCTGCCAGGGAATAAAAATATAAAACAGGTAATTGCAATTTTTTTCTCAATTCAGATTTTTTTTCTCAGAATTTCGAGTTTATAGCTTGCACTTGCAAGATTTTTCTCTGATTTCTGAGTTTACATCTCACAATTCGGACTTTTTCCCCTCAGAATTATGCATGTGTATGTGGTCAGGTGTCTAAAAATTTTGGGATAAAAACAGATTTCAGCAAAAAAAAAAAAGAAAAGAAAAATTGTAGATTAACTTTCACACTTTATTTTAAGGTCCAATTCTCACTATTAACAAACCATTAACTACGTAAACTCATAATTTTCTGCTTATTAATAGTTAGTATATGGTAGTTGGTAAGTTTAGGTATTGGATATGATTAGGAATATAGTCAAGCAGAATATATAAACAGCCAATATGTTAATAAAAGGCATGCTAATAACTAGTTAATAGTGAGAATTGGTCCCGTTACTAAAGTGTTATCAAACTTTCAATTCTGAGAAATTAAAATTTTTGACTTGTGAGATAGAAACTCAGAAAATTGCTAGTCTTTCCAATTCCAAGTATTTTTTAACAATCCAAGTGGAGTAATGACTAAGAATCAATAAAAAGTTTTTTTACTACTTTTTAGTAATCAATCTAAAAAAAAAATCTCTTGAGATTGATTAAAGAGCTGCTGATGAACAAAATAAGACAAAAACTGTCCTCTAAATGTGATTGTGTGTGCCGAAACAAAACCAAATGTTTAGAAATAAGCTCAGTGTTCTTTTAAATAATCCATTAAGGTCTTTCAGGTTTCATTTTTTTCGTCCTGAGGACCTTTGGGAAGAAGTTGGTTTGTCCTGTGTCTACTCACCATGGTCTAACACTTAGCTGTTAGTAAAATAGCAATACAGACAATGCACTTACCTTAATGCTTTTTGGGTCAAATTGAGGCTCCCTGGGTTTCTCTGGTTCAGGAGGAGGCACTGGTTTTGCTGCCTCCTTCTTCGGTTCAGCTTTTTTAGGAGCCATTCTTCCAAGATGATGAGCAGAAGGGTGTGAGATGGGGAATAGGAATGAGAATAACCTTTGAGAGGTTTTATACCCTCCTCAACGCTCCCCAACTGCATCAGCAGTTGTTGTCCATCCCGTCATCACCCTCCAAACAAGGACAGAAAGCTTAGTTCACAAGCCAAACCCCATGGACGCATGAAGGTTTTAGCATGTTAACATTGATGAGAACTATAGCTTTCATCACTGCTATGCATTCAGATAATCATAGTTTATAGTTTGTAATTATGCCCTCAAAGTTTTGAACTAAATATCTAACTAATTGTTTTGGCAGAGCAAGTTTGGCACTCTTTTTTAGGAAGATCTTGCTTCTCTGATGAATCTGGCAGCTCTGGGGATTTTCATGAAGCTGTTGGTTTGCCATTGAGGAGATGATGGACCTCCAAATTTATGACAGATGGGAATAGTGGGATCCATGTGGACTGGGAGAGGGATCTGATCCAGCATAGTAGGACACTAAAAGAAAAGATCCAGCATCTGAGAGAACTCGTTATAATGGCAACTTTTGGAAACTTGGCTCATGCACATTTTTTTTTACATGTTTTTTTTAGGTTATTTTCTGATCACGTCAGTAAAAAAAAAAAAAATTGAGTTAATTATCAACTAGAATGATCAAGAAAACAACAGATAATTCTGTATCCATTATCCCCTGCTTAGTTATTTGTTGTGAGTTTCATTCTGTCTTTGTGAGTTTCAAGAGATCAAGGGAATTATTAAGGATAAACACCTTATGTCTTGTTTTGCTATGAACAGCAACTGCTTTTTTAACCCCTGAAATCTGTCATTTAGGCGCCTGAAGCAGACACCAGTACCAAGTTTAAAGAAAGGAGAAGGGTCCACCTGTTCCCTCGGCCTTCTGAATCTCCTTCCCCAGATGGAAGAAATAAAATATGAACAATACAATTCTGTGTGTATATATACACTGCCATTCAAAAGTTTGGGGTCAGTAAGAGTTTTTAAATGTTTTTGAAAGAAGTGTTTCATGCTCACCAAGGCTGCATTTGTTTGATCAAAAATACATTAAAAACAGTAATATTGTAAAATAGTATTATAATTTAAAATAACTTTTTTCAGCTGTAATATATTTTAAAATGTAATTTATTTCATCAAAGCTGAATTTTCAGCAGCCATTACTCCAGTCTTCAGTGTCACATGATCCTTCAGAAATCATTCTAATATGCTGATTTGGTGAGACGTGTTATTATTAACAGTGTTGAAAACAGTTGTGCTGCTTAATACTTTTGTGGAAAGTGTGATACATTTTTTTCTCTTCTGATTCTTTGATGAGTAGAAAGTTAAAAAGAAAGTTCATTTATTTCAAATATTTGAATATGCTTGTAAGAATGTAATAGTCTTTCTGTCACTTTTGATAAATTTAATGCATCTTTAAGTATTAATTTATTTTAAAAAATGGAACACTTGCATATATGTTATTGTTTACTGATTCTCATATTGTTCCAAAACTGTATGACTTTTTCATCCACGAAACTTCAAAGGATTTTTTAAAGATTATTGGAGGACGGTTTACAAGACAATACCATTTCAGTCTTTACAGTTCCAAATTTCATGTTAAATTCAATGAGTTACTTGCTGTGAAATTGTGAAATTTCTGAGTGAAAATAGTTTCTACAACACTTTTTTGTTTTTCATTGTACACTATATTCCAAGTCATTTTAATGTATGAGGAATAAACTGAAATTTAAGACATTATCCACTAGTAATCTGCTCTCAAATCTCATTCGCCCCTGGTGACAAAAAAAAAAGTAATGTGGGTTTGGAACAGAATGATGGTGATTAAATGATGACAATGTTAATTTAAGGAGCACTATAATGCTTTATTAAGTGAGTGAAGTGAAGTGACGTGTAGCCAAGTATAGTGTCCCATACTCAGAATTTGTGCTCTGCATTTCACCCATCCAAGCGCACACACACAGCAGTGAGTAGTGAACAAACACACATACTGTCACGAATCCTGTCCATGGACTTCCGTTCATTCACCACCAGAGGTCACCCTTTCCATTACATCGACTCTCGCACAACACAACTATTGCATAGCACCCTGGACTACATATCCCGTCATTCACTGTACTGATTACACACTGCACTAATTGCACTGATTGCACACAGCTGTTTCATATCACTCACTCACTATATAACACCCACTCAAACAACCATTCTCCGCTGAGTATTGTTTAGCCTGTACCCCGTTCCGAGTCTCTGTGTTTCCTTGTTTTGCCTTGCCTTGCCTGTTCTCTCGATTTCTGATCTTTTCCTGTTTTCCTGGATTCTTCCCTCTCGTCTCGCCCCTGTGATTCTGTCTGCCGATCAGTGACCTACGCTAGCCCTAGGACTATTCCGTGTGTTTTGAGTTTGAGCTCCGTCAAGTTAATTCTTTGTCGTCTAATTTTTTATCTTAAAATCAATTTTATACACCATAATTTTTGTTTCTATAACGTGTGAATATATCCCCTATCATATTCTACAACAAAAACCATCAGAGCGCCTTGTTATCACTAGTTCTAATTTTTACTTCCCGAGTCCGCTATTAGCATATAGCCCGCTAGCATCGCCAGCGTGGTTGCTGCTAATCTCGCTTACATTACTAATACACTATTCACTGTTACTTGCTTTAATGGCGGATGTGTGTCTACCTTTGAGTGCAGGTGAGGACACGTTCGAGCTGCATTCGGTGCAGAAGCAGATCCGGGACCTGGTAGCGAAGCAGACCCAGCTGAGAGAGCGGAGAGCCGCGCTGGAAACATCCCAGGCTGACGCTCACAAGTCCGAGGTAAGTATACAGCGCGCTGCTAACTCTCCCACCCCCTCTACTCCGTGTGTTTCTCTGCACAGGCCCGGTGCACCCAGGACACGATCTTCCTAGATGTCCTTCACTCCGGCGCTGGGACACCACGGACCCTGGGTGTAGCTGCCGCGGAAGACGCGAGCCAGGCCCCCGGGCGACGACCTCTCCCCCTCCGCTGCCTCCGGTCTTCGAGACCTCCACCCGGAACCGCTTCGCTCCCCTCCGCGAGACAGAATGCGACGCTGTGATCATCGGAGACTCCCATCGTCCGGCACGTCCGTGCTACGTTAGCTGAAGGTAAAGTGCACACTCACTGTTTCCCTGGTGCTCGTGTTCTCGATGTTTCTGTGCAGATACACGCGATCCTGAAGGGCGACGAGAGCCCC
>NW_015505227.1:1386344-1386927 GCF_001515645.1 Sinocyclocheilus grahami
TACCTAACTAGTCTTCTACCACGCTACAATTCATCACGCTCCCTAAGGTCGCAAAATTCTGGACTTTTGGTAGTTCCTAGGATAGCAAAGTCCAAAAGGAGCTAAAGGAGGTAGAGCTTTTTCGCATTTGGCTCCCAAACTCTGGAATAGCCTTCCTGATAACGTTTGGGGTTCAGACACCCTCTCTCTGTTTAAATCTAGATTAAAGACACATCTCTTTGGCCAAGCATTCAAATAATGCATCTCATAATATTTTACTGCAGTTATATCTGATCAAATGCACATTATTATTCTTTAGTTTGGGTTAAACAAATCAATTTTGCTTGGTTGGAACAGCAGCTACACTAATTATGTTTCTATTGTTTCTCTGTTTTTTGCCACAGGATTGACATCCCGTGGTACCTAGGATTTATGCAAGCTTCAGTCTGGATCCAGAACACCTGAGAAGAGAAGATGCCAACCCCTCAGAGGACCTCAGATGATGCCAACCCTGAAACAACATACAGAACTACCACATTTTGTTATAAGTTTGATTGCATCATATAATAATTGCTGTTAATAGTGTTCATCGTCTGTTTTATTA
>NW_015505227.1:1387089-1388614 GCF_001515645.1 Sinocyclocheilus grahami
TTGGGTTAAACAAATCAATTTTGCTTGGTTGGAACAGCAGCTACACTAATTATGTTTCTATTGTTTCTCTGTTTTTTGCCACAGGATTGACATCCCGTGGTACCTAGGATTTATGCAAGCTTCAGTCTGGATCCAGAACACCTGAGAAGAGAAGATGCCAACCCCTCAGAGGACCTCAGATGATGCCAACCCTGAAACAACATACAGAACTACCACATTTTGTTATAAGTTTGATTGCATCTTATAACAATTGCTGTTAATATTGTTCATTGTCTGTTTTATTACGTCTTAAATTGATTTTTCTGTACTGCTGGTTCGTCTGGTCAGAGGAGAAATGGCCCCCCTGACTGAGCCTGGTTTCTCCCAAGGTTTTTTCTCCATTCTGTCACTGATGGAGTTTTGGTTCCTTGCCGCTGTCGCCTCTGGCTTGCTTAGTTGGGGACACTTCCATTTCCAGCGATATCGTTGACATGATTGCAAAGATACTATTTAAACTGAGCTGGATGTTGACATCACTGAATTCAATGATGAACTGTCTTTAACTGAAAAATTAGTGTTTACTATTGTCATTTTGCATTATTGACACACTATTTTCCTAATTAATGCTGTTCAATTGCTTTGACACAATCTGTATTGTTAAAAGCGCTATATAAATAAAGGTGACTTGACTTGACTTAACTTGACTATTCTTGTGTTTTGCCCGCCATATACAGTACCTGTTTGCCATTGATCGACCCTGCCTGTGTTTGACCACTTCTCTTGTTAAATAAAGCTTGCACATGGATCCGCACACCTCTCGTCTCATCAGCCCCGTGACAGAATACTCAGCCCCACAAGGATCCAGCAGCTTTTCTAAAGGACTCTGGCCAGGTATGGACCCAGTCACCCAGCTACTACATCTTCGGCAAGGAGGCCTTTCTATTGAGGAGTATGTTCACCGGTTCTGTGTGCTATCATATCAAGTTCCACTGTATGATGAAGTTTTGTTTAAAGACTTGTTCCGTTTTGGACTGGATGAACCCACGAAATCTTGGTTACCTGGAGGGGAATGTAACTGTAGTTTAAGGGACCTTATGGATTATGCTTTGTTGACTGTTGGATCTTTGTTTACTGTGGGTGTCGTGGAGGAAGAACGCGACACAATGTTTGTGACTGAAATGGCGGCTGTGCCAGAGCACGCTCACAAAATGGCAGCGACAGCGGAGCCTGATCGCAAAATGGCAACCACACTAGAGCACGCTCACAAGATGGCGGCGACAGCGGAGCACACTCACAAGATGGCGGACACAACAGCATTACAAAACATTATAGAATCTTAGCTTCTTAGCTACTTTAAATACATGTAGCGAATTTAGCTCATGGGGAAATATGAATAATTAACCATAACTAGTTATAATTAACTAATTAACTATTAGATCCGCTGTAGATATTTAGCTGACCACTCAGGGTCAACTGTCTTGTCAATTCTAAGAACGTTAATTTCCTGGTTAAGGGAAATAACTTTCTTACTGTACAATTCTATAAG
>NW_015505227.1:1389370-1390022 GCF_001515645.1 Sinocyclocheilus grahami
AGTCTAGTCACAGTTGATCGTCATGAGTCAAGTCTAGTCACAGCGGATTTTCATGAGTCCAGTCAAGTCTCAGCTGAGCTGCTAGAGCCTCATTACGTCACAGCTGTTCGTCCAGAGTCTCGTCACGTCTCAACTGTTCGTCCAGAGTCATGTCACGCCTCAGTTATTCATCCAGAATCACATCGCATCACAGCTGATCATCCAGAGTCATGTCACGTCCTGTCTGTCACACCCAGATTCTCAAGGTCAGCCCTTCGGTATCCCAGTCTGGTATCCAGTGTGAGGGATGCACCGCTGGTGTCTGCACGCACCGCTGGTATCCCCAAACCCACTCACTCTAACCCTTCTATTCATGAACTCATTCCTCTGTCTGCAGCACTTCCCATATGGGGGGTTGCTTTATGGTGTATCTGGGCCGCGTACTCCACCGCCGATTTGCTAGAGGCAGCAGCACCGGCTACAATTTCTCCAGAGGTGGCGGCTTATGCTGTAGAACCTCCAGAGGTAGCAGTGTCCACTGCTGTGCTCCCAAAGGCCATGGTGTCCACTGTAGTCTCTTCAGAGGTGGCGGCGCATGCTGCAGAACCTCCCGAGATAGCGACACTTGCCTCAGTTCCTTGTGTGGTGGTGGCGCCCAGCAACGCACTTTCTG
>NW_015505227.1:1390853-1462557 GCF_001515645.1 Sinocyclocheilus grahami
TACATATCCCATCATTCATTGCACTGATTACACACTGCACTGATTGCACACAGCTGTTTCATATCACTCACTCACTATATAACACCCACTCAAACAACCATTCTCCGAGGAGTATTGTTTCCTTGTTTTGCCTTGCCTTGCCTGTTCTCTCAGTTTCTGATCCTTGCCTGTTTTCCTGGATTCTTCCCTCTCGTCTCGCCCCTGTGATTCTGTCTGCCGATCAGTGACCTACGCTAGCCCTAGGACTATTCTTGTGTTTTGCCCGCCATATACCTGTTTGCCATTGATCGACCCTGCCTGTGTTTGACCACTTCTCTTGTTAAATAAAGCTTGCACGTGGATCCGCACGCCTCTCGTCTCGTCAGCCCCGTGACACATGCACACACACACCATGTACACACCCTTGCGAAAATGAATCATGGTTTTACTACCCATGGCCATGGTTTTTGTAGTAAACCCATAGTAACCACAAAATTAACCATGTTTTTAGCATAGCATTTTCAGTAAAAATTTTACTGAAAATGCCGTGGTTAAAAAACCGAGGTAATTATTGAACCGTGGGAAAACTGTATTGTTGCAACTGTTTAGGCTACTCTAAAATACTGTATAACAGGAATTGCACAAAGGTGTGTGTGACTGAGTGCAGACCCTGAGTACTAACCTTTGGAAAATATTTAACATTAAATCTAAATTGAGATTTGGACATTAACCATTAAGGAGCTTCAGATAATAATGTAGCTATCTAGTAATATATGACTCCAATATCTCATCCAGATTCTGCTTGCATCTAGACAGTAATGTTTGTCTGTTAATTTTAACTTTAATGTTAATTTTAGGCCCTGCTTGAAAGAGATAAACCCTTGAGCCTTTATTTTGATAGAAACTTGTTGAGCTTTTATTTTGACAGAAAACAACAGCTTCTGTGAAAACCAAACGGCAACCTCGGAATGCACTTTTTTCCAGAGTTTCAAGAGCAGCGTAATCGAAACTGCGTCATCAGGTAGGCGTGGCCTATTTGAGAATCTGCATAGGTCACCGATCCTGCGCAGTGGGGAAAAGCCATTTACTTCAAATACCTGTCCTGATCACAGGGGTTTCGTGTTAAATACCTTTTATATTATATACAGTAATTTCAGATACTTGTCCTGATCGCAGGTGTTTCGTGTCAGATTGCATTCATACTGTTTTAACTTCAGATACATGTCCTGATCGCAGGTGTTTCGTGTCAGATTGCATTCATACTGTTTTAACTTCAGATACCTGTCCTGATCGCAGACTTCGTGTCAGATTACATTCACAACTGACGTTACTGCACGGTTGTTTATTTGTTTTCAAAAGTCGTTTAAATGTAAGATTATAAAACATAAAAATAACAAGTATGACTGTTTGTCCTTCATTATCCATCGCAGACGCTTTTTTTTATTCATTATCCATCGGAGCTGATCGGAAATGCCCGGCAAAAAAAAAAAAAACCTCTTGTCTTGTGTCATGACCTCTTGATTTTTTATTTTTTTTGGAAAGGGTCGTTTTCCCAACGCCCCTAAACGCCTATTTTACGTCGTGGTACTGAAACTGAAATTTAGTGAATGCCCAGCAACCTCCCACTCTCTCTCGTGAAGCCAACACGGAAGTGACTTAAACTGTAATTTGTCAACTGGCTGCTAGAGGCTGGCTGCAAAAGGGAGTCAATCCCATAGACTCCCCATGTTAAAATGCCCAACTTTACAGCAGTAAAAAATAAGTTTACAGCCTGGTTCAAAAAATTATTTTGGTCTATATAGCTAATTTTGCCCTTCATGACAACTGTGAGGGGGGTGAATTTTTTTTATAACTCATCTGTTTAAATTATATTAAGCCTTAAAGTTCTGCATAATTAAGGGTGTGACCACTTGAGTGACAGGTGGATTGCCGCTGCTGGCCCGCTCCGCCCACTTTGAGCTTCAAAAACGCTCTTCAGAAAACTACAGGTGACGTCACAGACACTACGTCCATGTTTTTATACAGTCTATGGTGAAAACAGGTTTACAAACGCGTCTCATTACAAATCGAATGAAATACTGTATATATTTGCCCACTAAAAAGAGAACGAAGTGCGCTTCGCTTTGAAACACGCAGTTTTTCAAAGCGAACTTGATAAGGGGATAAGTCATATTGTGCTTCGGTTTTACTTCGTTTGACAGATGCTTTGCCAAAGCAATGGTGCAAAACACAACGTTAAAGACCTTTTATGTTATAATGAGAAGTGTAAATATATTTTCGGTTTATTATGAAACTCAAATTAGACTGTGGCGGGGCGCCACAGTTTATTTAAAGAGGTCCTATTATGCTCTTTTACAAAGTCTTGATTTTGTTTTGGGGGTGAACTAGAACATGCTCTCATGCTTGGTGGTTCGAAAAACGCATTAATTTTCACATAGGCCTAATTTACATTATTAAAATACCTTTCTCCCCAGGCTGGCACAAACGGCTCGATTAGTTCCGGCTTTGATGAAGGTCCACCTTCCGAAAAACAAAATGTGTTGTAATTGGTTAGCTGTCCCAGTGCATTGTGATTGGCAAACAGCTTAGACAATGTTTCATTACTGCCCCTTGCTCCGTCTTTCAACAAAAGCTTTTTGGGCGAATCCGGCAGACACTGTACTCCCTCATGTTGTGGAAGCTGTCCTTAGTAAAATGCGCAGCCCACAATAGCAAATTGGGGTTATAATGCTCAGGAACAGAGTTAAAAAATAAATTGCAACCACTGTTTCCTGACATCATCCGCTTTCGGAAACCCAAACAAAGACGTTTGGGCATGGAAGTGAAAAAAACAGCATTTCAGGCAGTCGCGCACCGGACGAGAAGCACAGCGTCGCGTCGCGCCACATCTTTAAAATTTAAATAAATTGCAACCCCTGTTTCCTGACATCATCCGCTTTCGGAAACCCAAACAAAGACGTTTGGGCATGGAAGTGAAAAAAACAGCATTTCAGGCAGTCGCGCACCGGACGAGAAGCACAGCGTCGCGTCGCGCCACATCTTTAAAATTTAAATACTTTATTTTCTATGAGTGTAGGCACACCGCCGTTCGGCGTCTGTCCGCGGCGCCCAGCTACGTCGTGTTGTCAGGGCCGTTTCTAGCCAATTTGACGCCCTAGGTCGAAATCCCTATTGCCCCCCCCCAAATTATATATATATATATATATATATATATATATATATATATATATATTTCTTTTCAGACACCAGCTGTTTGTCACATTCAAATTGGTTGTCATAGTAACAACACTAATTTGTGGAGATTCACATGCTGATCCTTTTACATTTTTTTGGTGCAAAAAACGCACACCTTTTGGACAAATCTGCCACAAATATTTGGACAAATGTGCCACAAATACTACCTTAACAAAATACTGATTTTGTGCACTTTATTTACTGTACCAATATTTTAAACTGGTCTTTGAACTTAGCTTTATTGCATGGCAAAAAATAGTGTTACCTTGCCAAAGCACGGACAGAGTCCACTGATCTAACGGCGTTGTTGAGCGCTCCAAATGCAAACTTTGCATGCAACAATCAGGCAGCAATTGACAGCACTCTGATCTAGAGGCATACAGGCATCGTCAGATTGACAGTACTCTAGCACAATAATGTTGGGGGATCCAGTGGGGGCGGCAGTCATATTTCAGGGTGACCGTGCCACTCTTTATCACAACCCTGCTAAAAGTGCCAGTACGTGCGCTCATTTGCCCCTTCAGCTGGTGGCGCCCTAGGCGACTGCCTAGCTCGCCTATGCCTAGAAACGGCCCTGCATGTTGTACTTGTAAGAATTGTTCTAGACATGCCGAAGATTTGAAGCTACAGCACAGCAGCTCTTCTTCTTCGTTTTCTCTGATGCACTAACTCCTCAGCAGCACTTCTTCGTCGTCTCGTCTGATGCACTCACTCAACCAAGCGTTCTAACCACAACCTCGCACCTCCCCACCCCCCAACCATTCGAATGTCTGTAGGCGGGAATTCTTTGTAATGATATTCCAATGAGCCGCTTTATGATATCACAAAGCCCGGAAAACAAACGCTGTAGTCCAAACGAGCCATTCGTTGTAGTTCTTGAAAAGGGATTTTTTAAAAATGAAAAATCTCCCTTTGGAGTGGACTTTGAGATTTGTAACTTTCTAGATCTTTTTTATGCCCAAACATACACACTGACTAAAATTAAAAAAGTGAAAAAGCATAATAGGACCCCTTTAATGAATGGGAAACACTGGGACCCCCTCCTGTTGCTGTGATTTAATTTCCTCTTTCTAGATCTCCCTCTGTGGGATGTCCATCTCTAGACCCAGAGAGGCAGGGCTGTTGGAAGTGTCTGACTTCATGTTGTTAAACCTACATGAACTCTCACTGACAGTGTGGCAGGAGAGATGTGCTTTTAGGATGTAAGTATGTGCATAGTTTTCAAGGTCTGTTGCTTCACTGCGTTGAGAACTTTATACCTCAGGCTGCCTGACGCATTGATTCATAAGAGTCACTCAATAAACTATTGTCTGAACAGTGATGGTTGCACTGAGTGTAAATTTTTGTGATGAGTGATTTAACTTGCAGCAGCAAAAGTTCCTTGAATATTTAAGTTGTAAAGGATTAGTTCACCCAAAAATGAAAATTTACTTGGTTACACTTTATTTCGATAGTCCACTTTAGACATTCTATTAACTATAAGTAACTTTGTAACTACATGTCAACTACATGTCAACTAATTCTCATTAATTTGCAACTACATGTCTACTAACTCTCAGAGTAGACTGTTAGGGTAGGTTTAGGGCTAGTAGAATAAGTTGACAAAGAAAGTGTAAGAAGATATTAAGCAAACAGTCTACTAATACTCTACTAACTGCTAGTTGACATGTAGTTGCAAAGTTACTTACTGTTAATAGAATGTCTAAAGTGGACTATCGAAATAAAGTGTTACCATTTACTCAACCTCAGGCTATCCGAAATGTAGATGAGTTTGTTTTTTCAAAACAAATTTGCAAAAATTTAGCATTACATCACTTGCTCACCAATGGATCCTCTGCAGTGAATGGGTGCTGTCAGAATGAGAGTCCAAACAGCAGATAAAAACAAGAGTGCAACAGGGGATGGACTTTATCACTGGAGGAAGTGTTATTATGGCGGTATTATGCAAATGCAAGATATAAACTCGAAATTCTGAGAAAAGGTCTGAATTGTGAGGTATAAGCTCAAAATTGTGGGGGAAAAAATCTGAATTATGAGAAAAAGTTGCAATTACCTGTTTTATGCAATGGTTAATAAAATACCACAATGATGGATTTTTTTTTTTTTTTTTTTTTGTTTTTTCAAAACAAATTTGCAAAAATTTAGCATTACATCACTTGCTCACCAATGGATCCTCTGCAGTGAATGGGTGCTGTCAGAATGAGAGTCCAAACAGCAGATAAAAACAAGAGTGCAACAGGGGATGGACTTTATCACTGGAGGAAGTGTTATTATGGCGGTATTATGCAAATGCAAGATATAAACTCGAAATTCTGAGAAAAGGTCTGAATTGTGAGGTATAAGCTCAAAATTGTGGGGGAAAAAATCTGAATTATGAGAAAAAGTTGCAATTACCTGTTTTATGCAATGGTTAATAAAATACCACAATGATGGATTTTTTTTTTTTTTTTTTTTTTACAAATGCAGCTTTTTACTTTACAAAATGTTAATTGATTAACTGGATTCATCTGGATTACTTGTGGATTATTGTGATTTTTTTCATTTGTAGACATGTGATTCATTTGTAGACATGTGATTCTCTTACAAATTGCAGTCTTTGTCCACAGTCTTTCTGTTTGTGCTCCACACGAGGGCAGCATTAACTAATTGTAGAAGCTGCTGATAATGATTTGCTGTTGATTATTCGAATGGGCAAATGTTATTTGAGAACCGAAGGTGAACGCTGAAATTCACTCAAATTTAACAAAAAATAGTATTTATAGTATATAATATGTAGTACATTTCATTACACAGATAGGCCTAAACCAAACAAGGACCATATCGTCCAAGTCTTGCTTTGGGTCTAGTAAGCATTGAACCATGCTCTGTTTCCTCTATCACTATCTCTGTCTCTATCTATTTCTAGACACATTATTATTATTATTATTATTATTATTATTATTATTGTTGTTGTTGTTGTTGTTGTTATGTCAAATAGGCTGTGGGATGTTTCAAGACAAGAGTTGATAGACAAGATGCTGCTCTGTTACATCCAGTTTCGTGTAATTCATATTAACACAAAATAAGTAAAAAATTATGTCAATGTAACGTCTAAAACAGGATCGATCTGTATAGTCTTTGAATGTTCTGATGCTCAAATTAGTGTATTACTACAAATGACCAGTAGGTTGAGCCATTGTGCTGCCAGAATGAGATGAATTGACAGGTGTTGAGACAGGTGGATTGACAGCTTCTGTCTGGAAAGGGAGTTCATGCTCAAGTCTGTTAGTCATGCCTCAATATACACATTTAAAGAACTATTCCATTATTTTCCTTTAGATGCATTATCAGTCACACCATTCAAAACATTGGGTTCATTTTGAAAACATGAAGATTTTTCTATTCTATTCTATTATCTTGGATCATACTGAATGTGCTTTTCTAAATATTTTTTTTTTATCCAAAGCGTGAGCTATACCTGTCATGATAGTACTTTTTTGCTTATGAGCATCATTTTGCTTTGTCAGTTATAATATTTATATGATTTATATGAGTTATATGATTGTGATATATTCTGTTCATAGTATGGAGTTGTCTAACATAGCTTACACAAAAATCCACCTGCTGAACCCATTTATTGGTTGTAAAAAGTTCTCTTTAAATATGTTGATATTTTTACACCTTAAATGTTTGAAACAACTCAAGTTGTATGATCTACTTTATGCATAAATTAATTAATGGAAAATAATTTCCGGAAAAATACTAATTATATTATTCACTGATTGCACTGGGGAGGTCACAGTAGGGCTACCCACCAACAAGTCCCTCTGATAGCTGCATGCCTGTTTTGTTTTGTTCAGCTGTCTGTCTCGCTTTATGGATTGTTTTTCTCGTATAAAGATGATGTTCACAGAAGAAGTACACTTCATTTTGCATTTAGTTTTGTTAGAGAAGGGCACTGATATACTGAGATAAAGTCTAAAATCAAATATTGGGAGTTTTAGCTGTTCCTACAATCTTTTATGATGATTTGCTGGGCGTGGATTTGAACGAACACTAACCTTCCGACCTAAGATACAAGGAAAACCTTTTTTTTTTCTTGCTGAGAAAGGTAAAACAATTTTGGATATTTGGTGGTCGTCTTGTATTGGCAACAGATTATAATGGGCTGGTTGCAAGTACTCTTGAATTTATTAGTCTCGAATAACTTGGCATTGGAGTTTGAACTTCATAGTTGCGTTGTGCTTTATGCAACACAAACAGTTGAAAAAGCGTTATAATATTTATATGATTTATATGAGTTATATGATTGTGATATATTCTGTTCATAGTATGGAGTTGTCTAACATAGCTTACACAAAAATCCACCTGCTGAACCCATTTATTGGTTGTAAAAAGTTCTCTTTAAATATGTTGATATTTTTACACCTTAAATGCTTGAAACAACTCAAGTTGTATGATCTACTTTATGCATAAATTAATTAATGGAAAATAATTTCCGGAAAAATACTAATTATATTATTCACTGATTGCACTGGGGAGGTCACAGTAGGGCTACCCACCAACAAGTCCCTCTGATAGCTGCATGCCTGTTTTGTTTTGTTCAGCTGTCTGTCTCGCTTTATGGATTGTTTTTCTCGTATAAAGATGATGTTCACAGAAGAAGTACACTTCATTTTGCATTTAGTTTTGTTAGAGAAGGGCACTGATATACTGAGATAAAGTCTAAAATCAAATATTGGGAGTTTTAGCTGTTCCTACAATCTTTTATGATGATTTGCTGCAGATTTGTATGTTCAGTTCAAGTTTATTTGTATAGTGCTTTTCACGATACGAATCGTTGCAAAGCAACTTTACAGCAAATTAAGTTTCTACAATATTTAGTTGTAACGTGTACTCACAGTGAAAAACAAGTTGTTGTAACTTTGGAGGTACAATTTTTTTCTCAGTGTAAAATAGAGGAACTTAGTGGGCCCCTGCATCATAGGGACCCAAACAACATTCCTTGTTGTCCCCCGAGATGATGGCCCTTCTTGTGGGGTGCCATGTCACTTATTTAACGATGGTTCACTTCTTGTTGTTTGTGGTTGTGCTGTAGGTTGGCATGAATGATACTATGAAGTACTGAGCACAGTCAGTTGAGATGAGAGGAAATAGTGGCTTTGGCAGATGTGTCGCCTGACATTCCATAGAGCTCATCATTACTGACTCTTTGATTTGTATCAGGAACTTTAGAAGAGAGCACACAGGGTCAATGACTGATTAGTATCACAGAGGTTTTTATGTCAGAGTAAAATAATCACATCTTAATTTGTGCAGTGACAGTTTACGGTATAAATCTGTGCTGGAATGAATCTTGATCAAATAAGGATTCGGAAGAGACAGGAGTGTCATTCTCCTAACGTTACTGTAAGATTTATTTCTTTTCTTTAAGGAATTAACACTTTTATTTAGTAAGGATGCATTCAATTGATCAAAAGTGACAGTACAGACTTTTACGTTGTTCCAAAATTTCTTTTCAAAAAATTATGTTTTCAAACTTTATATTCATCAAAGAATCCTAAACAAATGTATCACCATTTCTACAAACATGTTAAGCAGCACAAATGTTTTAAACTTTGATAATAATAAAAAGTGTTATTTAAACACCAAATGAAATCAGTATATTAGAATGATTTCTGAAGAAGACCTGGAGTGCTGATCACAGGAATAAATTATATTTTAAAGTATATTAAAATAGAAAACTGTTTTTTTAACTATATATATATATATATAGTTTACCTAAAAAGTGTACATTTAATTAAATTTTATTTTTGTATTTTTATTTTTTTACTTGAATAAAACCAGTTCTTTAGATGTAACCACATGAAGCATATTGAGTAAGACAAAGATTTTTTGCAGTTCTGGCTTGTGGAAGTCTGTTATGTATATTGTATGTATTGCCAAAAACAACTCATGGTCTCGTCAAGATCATTGGTTGTGAAATGTCACAGATTGAGCTCACAAGTCCTCTCTGCAACCGCACCATAATAGACAATAGAACAGAGCATTACTATTTTTTTCCAATATAACATTTTAATTAAGTGGAAATAGATAGTTAAAATTAAATCCTCCAGATAATGTAAAATTAAGAAATGTATTATTTAGGGGTTTGTGGTTCTTTGGAAATGGCGTTGTTTAAAATGGATAAAGCAGCAAGCTACTGGGCACCATATGTTACAGTGATTTAACCACGGTCCAGAGATGATGTTGCCACGACGCTAAGCAGAATGTCAGCTGTTTATCATTGCCAGGCAACTTGGCGCATGAATATAGAATTCATTTTTATAGCCAAGCTTTATTTGTGGAGACACTTTAAGATGTTTCACTCCTGACCAGACACTTATGTACTTGAACTGTCTCTTCTTCCTAACCTTAGATAAGTTATTGAGATTCAGATTCAAATTTCAGATACACTGCATGGCTGAGACTGTTTCATGTCACTGCAGGATGTCCATGTATAACTAGTGACAGGAGTTCCCTTTGATCTGGCTATTAGAGCCGACATTCTGTCTCTCCTTCCATCTCTCAGCATAGATATTCACCTCCAGAAACATCCGGCTCTCTGGACTATGTTTACAGACATGCTGAACTCAGAGTTTACATGTGTGTATGTGTGTGTGCATTCAAGCACAAATGTCTGTATATACATTGGCGTATCAGTGTGAACATATTAAATTAGGTGTTGTTTTTAACTGCTGTAGTTGATGTGTTGATGAGAAAGGCAGGTTTGAGAAACATCTTAAGACCAAGCTGGGTGCTAGAGTGGTAGAGTAGTTAAAGATGTGGACTCAAATTCAATAAGGCATTAGTTGCTCCATAGGATGCACTTGCTATAGATTACGGAGTACTTGTAATTCTGTGGCAAGTGAGTACTATTCTTTTAAAGTAACAATACCATTTTTTATGGTTTTGGAAACATCATCTTAATTATTGTATTTTTGACTTTATTCTCAAAATATGATGCAGTCACATAAATGCATTAATATTCATGAGCCAAGCCCTCATCATAGTAAGATTGTGCATCTGAACTGGAGAATGTCCATCAGCAACAAAACACAATGGCTACACTCTTAAAAATAAAGGTGCTTCACGATGCCATAGAAGAACCTTTTTGTCTAAATGGTTCCATAAAGAACCTTTAACATCTGAAGAACCTTTCTGTTTCACAAAAGGTTCTTTGTGGTGAAAGAAGGTTCTTCAGATTATAAAAAGTTAAGAAAGAGATGGTTCTTTAAAGAACCTTTGACTGAATGGTTCTTTGTGGAACCAAAAATGGTTCTTCTATGGCATCGCTGGAAGAACCATTTGTCAAACAGACAAAGGTCAAGAGCTCCATGTTGCAAAACTTAAGTAGCAAATGTGCTTATTGCCATTTTAATATTTGCTATGGTATTGAAACTGGAATCAAGAATCTTTGAATTCCATTTGTAGGCCATTGACTACTGAAATTCTGGTATCATTGCAACCTTACTATGCAAGCATCTGCTAAATGATCACCTGCTATCCTGCAACCAAGGGCTGTCTTTAGTGAGTGGATGGCTTCATCTGCTGCTTTTTGGAACTGAGAGGATCAAATGCATGCTCTTGAACCTCTAGGCTCAGATCAACTACTCTCCTGCTACTCTTTGCCAGACCCTACCAAAACTTGTGACATCCTTGCCAGGCTTATGCCATGAGTAAGAGAGCAAGACACCTCGGAGAGCCAGGTTGCCCCCTGTCCCGTGGGCCTTCATTAGACACACAGATCAGGTTGGAGTGTCTATCTCGTATTAATACCTGTCAGCAGCCCAAACTCCATTTAAGTCCCGACTCTGGCTCCTCGAAGAGACGCCTGCACTACTGCTCGCTGGAACTCCTCTTTGACTCTGAAAGAGTTTGTCAGGCTTGGTCGTGAATGGGAATGGAAGGTCTGACAACAGATTCATTGTTTAGAGAGGTTTTCCTGGTAAAAGCCAGGCCTTCAGCTCTTTGTGACATTTAAAAGATGTCCAGAATTTGTCCAATGTCCAGAATGGGAGCCCTAAAGCATGTGTGGGACAGTGGGCCATGAGATGACGCAGATACATGGGCATCTTGAGACTGGGGCACAGGGGCGATTAAGTTTCTCACCTCTGGATTTAATTAGTTTGCCCATTAAATTCAGATGCATGCCTAGCACAAGGCAGATCATCACTTCCTATGCTGCCCTTCAGCACTGGAAATGTATACCATGATTACTTAATAGAGATGCATTAATGGTATACATTTCCCACTTGGAAGCCTCAGATCTTATGTCCGCAGATTTTTTGCCTGTGCTGACATTGAAGACGCATTCATCTTGTTTGGTTGTCTCTGCAGGGAGATGTTTTCATAAATGTACAGTGGGGTACAGTGGGTTCCAAAGTCTGAGACCACTTGTGAAAGTGCTAGTGTTTTATATTTTATATATATACACTACCAGTCAAAAGGTTTTGAACAGTAAGATTTCTAATGTTTTTTAAAGAATTCTCTTCTGCTCACCAAGCCTGCATTTATTTGATTCAAAATACAGCAAAAGCAGGAATATTGTGAAATATTTTTACTATTTAAAATAACTGCTTTCTATTTGAATATATTTTAAAATTTAATTTATTCCTGTGATTTCAAAGCTGATTTTTGTTAGCGTCATTACTCCAGTCTTCAGTGTCACGTGATGCTTCAGAAATCATTCTAATATTCTGATTTGATGCTCAAAAAACATTTATTTTTATTATTATTTAAAACAGTTTAAACATTAAAAACTTTTTTTTTCAGGATTATTTGATGAATAGAAAGATCCGAAGATCAGCATTTATCTGAAATAAAAAGCTTTTGTAACATTATACACTATTCAAAAGCTTGGAGTCAGTATAATTTTATTTATTTTTTATTTTTTGGGAAAGAAATTATAGAAATTAATACTTTTATTTAGCAAGGATGCTTTAAATTGATCAACAGTGATGATAAAGACATTTACAATGTTACAAAATATTTATATTTTAGATAAATGCGGTTCTTCTGAACTTTCTATTCATTAAAGAAACCTGAAAAAATTCTACTCAGCTGTTTTCAACATAATAATAATAATAATAATAATAATAATAATAATAATAAATGTTTTTTAAGCAGCAAATCAGCATATTAGAATGATTTCTGAAGGATCATGTGACACTGAAGACTGGAGTAATGATGCTAAAAATCAGCTTTGCCATCACAGGAATAAATTACATTTTAAAATATATTCTTATAGAAAACAGCTGTTTTAAATTGTAATAATATTCCACAATATACTGCATTTTTGATCAAATAAATGCAGCCATGGTGAGCTCAAGAGACTTCTTTCAAAAACATGAAAAATCTTACCAAGCCCGAAAAATTGCAGGTCTGTTGGTAGTTCTGATTGTGTGTGTATGTTTGTACGTGTTTGCCATCATCTGTGACTGCGTGATGATGACCATATGATTGAGATGTTTTATCCTTTTCGTCATTGGAAAATAAAACTGGGTTGCGCTAGACAGCACTATTGGATGTAAAGTGATCCAATCTTGTGACAGCAGTAGAGTTTAGCCTTAGAGTTTAGTTTGTTCTTGGCCGCTGGGTAAGGTCTTGATTCTCATGCTTGCTTGGCCACTAGCACTGAAATCTGAGAAATACAGTCCCGACGGGTCTATCAGAATGATAAGCCATTGAGACATTTGAGTACCCAACCCTGATAAAATGTCTGAAGAGACAAGGAGAAATGTTGTGAGAAGTCGTGTGTGTGTAAGTCATGAGATGAAGACTATGTCCTAGATTTTATTTGATTAATTCATTATTATATGTTTTTATTATTTTATTCCTTTGTGTGATGTGATAAATGTATAAGATTCATTGAAAAATCCTGAAAAAAAAAAAATGTAAAAATAGAAATTTTAAGACTTGATAAAAATACAGAATTTAAGACTAGATAAAAATGTATAAGATGTTAAGCTGGTCAGTGATTTATTATTACTTTGAAATAATTTTTTTTTGTAAAGTTTTAAACTGTGATTAGGTGCAATTACAACCAACTTTTGACATTTAGAAGTTATTAGAGTTACATTGTAAAAAAAAACATTTTTCCAAGTTGTAAATAAAGATATCAGAGTATGTTTATAAGAAAATGCTATATCAGTCAGTTTAATTTGGTGTTATTTGCTGTTTCTTTGTAATTATTTGTAAAAATTTATGAGAAAATTCTCAGAAAAGTAAATTCTAAACCAATTGTTTTTGAGTGTACTGTAAAAACAGAGCAATGATGTATATGTTTTGATGTGTGCTTGATGCTTAATCAGTGTTGCGTTTCCACAGAGAATGATGGGGAATGTGGTATTGCTGCATGGGTCTGTCACATCAAAAAGTGGCTTACTGATTATGATTTCACATAATCAGAAAGAGCAGAATAGCTGTTGTTAAGGGTGGTTACTAATGTCAGAGGTCACAGGAGGGGAGAGCGGGGACACTGCCATGGCCATAACATTGCTGGAGTCCTTTCTTAGTATCAGTGCAGTGTTAGCAGAATTCGCCTGACGCTGTTGATCTTGAAATGGTTTTGCTTTCCTCATTAAAGGTTTAAGAATAGGATTTGAGGCCAGCAGCTATAGATCAGAATGCGTACATGAAGCATTTCGCTCCAATCACACAGGGTGAGGACGCTAGACAAGAGGCGATCGGTAAGCGTCATGGTGTTGAAGTGTGCTGGAGTAGAAGTGAGATATGACTCCACGAGAGAGGGAAAAAATAAACGAGAACACAACGTGTTCATGCGAAAGAGAACAAGAAGATAGAGATAGACTTTAGTAAAAGCTGTCTGTGTCCAAGGTTCTTTAAGGTTCTTTATGGCGTCCCTTTATCAGAGCTATGAGTGGTTTTATGGCAGGCCGCTGATGGATGAACGGTACTGTATTTCATATCTGAGAGAGCGGTCGGGGCTGCGCGACCCAGCGGCGGCGGGGTGATGGGCTAGTATAGTGCCCACTTGTAGCTGTGACAAAGTGTTGTCATGAACACTGTTGTAATGCTTGCTCAAAAAAGCTCTCATCGTCATTACTTGAACAAGCGGACACATTATTCATTGTTAGTCTTCTCTGAACACTGAACTGATTCGTTTTTAGTTGCATCACTTTTATTTTCTACTTGTTATCCACTAAAGACTCCAAAATTACAGTTATGTGGCTTTTGGTCTATGTTTGATAGCTTTAAGAATCCTTGTTAATGGCAATGATGTAATTAAAGTCTGTTGTCAATTATAAAATATACACTTCTGTTCAAGTTTGGGGTTGGTAAGTTTTTTGAAAGAAGTCTCTTTTAATGCTCACGAGGCTGTATTTATTTGATCAAAAATACAGTAAAAGCAGTAATATTATAAAATATTGTGACAAACAGCTGTTAAAATAACTGTTTGCTGTTATGCAAAGCTGAATTTTCAGCATCATTACTCTTCAGTGTCACGTGATCCTTCTGAAATCCTTCTAATATTTGGTCCTCAAGTAACATTTCTTCTTATTATCAATGCTGAAAACAGTTGTGCTGCTTCATATTTTTGTGTAAACTGAGTTATTTATATATTGAAATGAATATCAGTTTGTGTATACAGTTTGTTCCATCAGTTTGTGTAAACAAAAAAATGAATACATACTAATTAAATGAAACTGTGGTGAAAAATATTAATTCTAACATGAATTAAAACAATGAAAGCATGAAATAAATCATAAAAATATAATTATTTATGTATTAATAGAATACAAATTATTATGTATATATTTTTAATTAGGTTTCATTTAGTAATTAATTCCTGTTATTATTTAATCATTTTAAATGTATTTATTAGTTATATTTCTAGCTTTCCGAGAAAAATAACACCTGACAGTGTCATTTCAATCTCAAAATAATAATTAAATGAATAAACAAATCAATAAAATTAAAAAAATTAAAAATCCTTCCAAAAGTCTGTGTATAGTCTACATGTTTACAAATGACGTAATTGTGTTTTAACTGTGTATATGTATGATACATATTGTTAATTGCTAGCAATGAAATTAGCTTTAGCAAAGGAGTTGCAAAACAAAACAAAAAAAACCAACTCCCATTTTCTCACAAAAAAAATTAAAATGTCATTTCTATGCATCATTTGAAATATGAAAATGAAACTGTCACTTTTCCAAAAAAAAAAAAAAACATTTTCCCGAAGAATTCCAATATCTCAGCACCCCAGCCTAGATTTAATCCATGTTCTCTGTTTTATTTATTTTGTTTCTCTGTTTTCTTTTTGTTTTCTTTTTGCCCCATTTATCCACTTTCTCCAATTTCCCTGTTTTATTTATTTATTTATTTTTCACTTTGCTCAGGTTACATTCCCTCCATCCATGAGAAGATGATTTTTCTTTTGAAAAGTGGATGGCATTTTGAGCTTTTGCAGTATGTTGACTAAAATGAAAAGTATGATCCTAAACAGCTCTTTGGAATAGGAAGTCCATGTTACACGGTGCACCACTAGCCGCTACAGACCCAGTTTAGCGCTTCTGCTCCTGTGACTGGTGGCATTGTCAGCACAGTGAGGAGTCCATGACTAGTGTAAATCCTCATTGACCCTACATAACTGGTGCCTTGTTCTGCCGGGTGAAAACACTTGTTGAACATGTTGCCATCTGGAACTTCACTCCTGTCTGTTTATTGTCAGGCTGGATGTATCAGATTTTCTGACTTTAATGGCCTGTTTTGATTGCGTCTGTGTCAGGGAGACGCTAGTTCTCAGGTCTCACCTCGGGGCCCCCTGCTTCACAGTATATGGTGCATAGCGATTCTGCACAAGCAGAAACCATGTCTCTGATCTGCTGACTGGGAGCTCTGGTGGCCTTGTTGGCTGTCACCAAGTCTGACACAATTTGTTAAAAAACGTTGATGGGTCATTCTGCATATGGCGTCCCTTTAAGAGATAAAAGAATGAAATGACATGAGCTGTATAACATGATCACCATCTTTAAAAATTGAGATTCAAAAAAATTTAATAATGTGTGTGTGTGTATATATACATATATGTAATGACCTTCTCCGACTCCTTCCTGCTGTTCACCTGTGTGCTGTCGCTGTCATTTGCACGTGGTGGTTGTTTTGGTCCAGTCATTGACTACGTTTACATGGACATCAGTAATCTAATTACTTACCTTATTCTAAATAAGACAATATTTTGATTAAGGTGTTTACATAAGTGACTTTTAGAATATTCCTTTCATGTTCCTGTTTTACATGTTATAGTACAAACCCGATTCCAAAAAAAGTTGGGACACTGTACAAATTGTGAATAAGAGTGACTTTTAGAATATTCCTTTCGTGTTCCTGTTTTACATGTTATAGTACAAACCCGATTCCAAAAAAAGTTGGGACACTGTACAAATTGTGAATAAAAACAGAATGCAATGATGTGGAAGTTTCAAATTTCAATATTTTATTCAGAATACAACATAGATGACATATCAAATGTTTAAACTGAGAAAAATGTATCATTTTAAGGGAAAAATAAGTTGATTTTAAATTCATGGCATCAACACATCTCAAAACAGTTGGGACAAGGCCATGTTTACCACTGTGTGGCATCCCCTCTTCTTTTTATAACAGTCTGCAAACGTCTGGGGACTGAGGAGACAAGTTGCTCAAGTTTAGGAATAGGAATGTTGTCCCATTCTTGTCTAAAACAGGCTTCTAGTTGCTCAACTGTCTTAGGTCTTCTTTGTCGCATCTTCCTCTTCTCAGATCGTATTTTAGTGTTGGGTCGTTCTTGAACGATTCGTTCATTTTGAACGAATCTTTATTGTGACTCGGGAAGAACGAGTCGTCTCGGGGAATGATTCGTTCAGTCGCGCATGCGCAACCTCCTAAAGGTTCTGTACTGGAATTAGTCAAGTAGTTCACCTGTTTCGAGTCGTTCGTTCATCACGTGACAGCCCCATAAGCTTACCCTATGCAGTCTGAGCCGGAAAGAGACTTAATAATAATAACCAACTCTTTATTACCTTTGTTACAACATTCAGTGTTATGGAAAATAACCATCATGACAGACACACATTTATAAAATGTAAGAAGTAAAAAGCTACAATTTGAGACCAGAAACGCATCACGTAACTGTAAGAGTAAATAGTAATTATAATAATGATAATAATAATATGCACCCGTTTGTAAGGAAGCTTGTAAATTAACTAATTTCTCTATCCAATGCTGTCACGTCACGTGACAAAAGAACGAACGATTCGAAAGACTCAAGAAATGAACTAATCAATTCTCTTTCCGGCTCAGACTGCTTTAGTTAAGTTTACGGGGCTGTCACGTGATGAACGAACGACTCAAACCCGAAGACTTGTCAGATAAGAAGTGAGCTAATCATAGACTGAGGACCCAGGTAAACAATTAATAAATCTTTTCTGTTTCTTATAGCAGTTTTGTATTGTTTGTAGTGTGATCAACGTTTGCGTAAGTAGTAGACGTGTTAGGGAAGTAACACGTAACATTTTAATTATATTTTGCTGAAATGAACGAAATGACTCAAAAAAAGATTTGTTCATTTTGCTGAACGAGACTCAAAGGTCCGAGTCGGTAAAATGATCCGAATTTCCCATCACTATCGTATTTACGAGCTAAATGCACAAGAACGCCAGCACAAAGTCGTAATCAAAGTCGTAAAGCAAACGATCTGTATGAGTTGGGGGCGTGTCAATGACTACGTTTACATGGACATCAGTAATCTAATTATTTACCTTATTCTAAATAAGACAATATTACGATTAAGGTGTTTGAGACACTGCCACTCTGAGAGGCTCTTTTTATACCCAATCATGTTGCCAATTGACCTAATAAGTTGCAAATTGGTCCTCCAGCTGTTCCTTATTTGTACATTTAACTTTTCCGGCCTCTTATTGCTACCTGTCCCAACTTTTTTGGAATGTGTAGCTCTCATGAAATCCAAAATGAGCCAATATTTGGCATAACATTTCAAAATGTCTCACTTTCAACATTTGATATGTTATCTATATTCTATTGTGAATAAAATATAAGTTTATGAGATTTGTAAATTATTCCATTCCTTTTTTACTCACAATTTGTACAGTGTCCCAACTTTTTTGGAATTGGGTTTGTACATAGTTCGATTAATGGCACACGTCATTACGTCCCCACGTGACGCAGATGCTATGTACAGTTTTGGGTGTTTCGTTTTTAATTTTATGAAAGCTTCAAGTGCAGTTAATTATTTGTACGTGCATACAGACGACGGCGGTGTTGAAGCTCTTTTATTTGCCGTCAAACGGTTGACCACTGCCGTGTGTGTATCCTGTCGCAAAATGCGGCGAAAAGTCCTACACGACGGTAATAATGTGATTAAGGTGTTTACATGTCTATTCTGCACTTCAGTAATGCGACTAAAATAGGAATAATCCACGTCTTAATTCGATTAGTGTTTACTTCGATTATGACTTTAGCCGGATTAAGTTCAGCAAAAATCTCTGTTTACATGGTAGATTCTTAATCAGAGTATTGTCTTAATTGTATTAAAAGCGGAGTATTGTTGTCCATGTAAACGTACTCATTGTCGTCCACACGTGGTGGAGCAATCAGCACTAACATGCGGCGCTGCGTCCTATGTGTTTTTCTGCCGTATGGATGTATTTTGAGTTTTCAGTCTCCTCTAAACTCTTCTGCACTGTTTTCAGGATCCTCAGGAGAGGAATGAATTATTTGTATGTGGACAGTGAGGCCGGATTGGGAGTGCTAGACTGGACGTTTCCAGTTATTCCTCTCAGCCCTCTGTCTTGGTGGATGTGTGCACAGGGAGCGCCACACCACTTCATTCACCTGACTTTTGTGTTTCACTTTTTTGCTGGCTTTGTGATCTGAAGTTCAGAATAAACTCTCTCTTTTGTTTGAACAGCATTTGATTCCTCCGTCCCTTTCCTGACACACGCATAAATAAATAAATGGGTACTTACTATTCAGTCAGGATCCATTGAAAAAGTAATGATGTGACAAAAGATTTATATTTATAAATAAAAGCTGTTCTTTTGTACTTTGCCATCAACAAGTCTTGGGGGAAAAAAATCAACATATACACACACACACACGTATATATATATATATACACACACACACACACACACACACACGTATATATATATACAGAGGGGCAAAAAAGTATTTAGTCAGCAAATTTAAATATATTTTATATTGTAGTTTATATTTCAATACTGTTTAATATGTAATTCTTTTGTTTATTGTATATTTTATATTATATTATATTTATTATATATTATATTACATAGTTTTTTATAAATATTTTCTTTTAATTTATTTTATTTATTTAGTCATTTAGCAGACGCTTTTATCCAAAGCGACTTACAAATGAGGACAACAGAAGCAATCAATTGTAGTATTGAAACAACTAAAAACAGATCCAAAACTAAAAGCTAAAACTTTATAAATACTACTTATACACATTTTAAAAATAAATAAATAAAATAAAAATGACAAATGCATACAACAAAATTTCAAAACTTAACATTTAAATGAGAAACAAAAAATAAAGCTAAAAACAATTCAAAATATTAAAGAACAAAAGGTATAAGAGTATAATAATGATTCTAACATAACACTAAGCCAAACACCACAAAAACAACTACATATATGTGTATGTACAACCGCACACACATACACACATATATATATATATATATATACATACACATTTATAAATTCAATATATATATATTATTTCATTTCCATTTAGTTTGTCGAAGTATTAAAATAACTCCAATTAAATAAAACTAAAACTTAATAAAAGTTATTTTATTATTTAAAGACATAATTAACTAAAATTAAAATAAATAACAAATACAAATAATACAAATCAAACGACAGTAGTTTATCAGTAATCCTAAAAAATAGCACTGCCAAACTTACATGCTAAAAAACAACAACTTACTGACACGTTGTAAGAAATGGTTATAAAAACTGAAACAAAAGTGAAACAAGTAGTAGGAAAGAGGAGAAATAAAAAGCGATACTTATCCTTTGCCGGTGTCCTGCCCGGTGGAGTCGCACGGTAGAGTCGATGGTCTTTACACTCTTCGGTCTTCACACGAGGAGGCCATCATGCGACGGCTGTCGTGGTAAACTAAGCTGTTTTATACCCGTCTAACAAAATACTAAATTAATTCAGCTGGACACACTTTCCTTATTTTTTTCCACAACAAATGGCCAAGCAAGCGCAGACACTGACAAGATACGCGATACAGAACGACACCAAACGCGATATCAGCACGTCTCCACACAGTAAACAATATATTTATATATTCACATTTTTTATAATTATATTTTATATTTATTTATTTGTTTTATGTATGTTTTACATATACATACATACATACATATATACATACATACATACATACATGTATATATATATATATATAGTTTTATTTTATCTTAATATTTTATTTTAATTAATTTAATTGTGAGACAATGCTTGTGAAATTATAAAAATGTATAGAAAATTGATAGAACTTATTAAATATGACAGTTAACTAATTGAAAATGATAATATTTGAGAATAAAAGACCCCAAATGAGGATAAATCAGAGACATTACTTTGGCAGGTGAACATTGCATAAAAAAAATAATATGATGAGGACATGAAAAGGTACTGTTTAACAGGAATGACCACATCTTTCTTATTGCCCCATTGGCTCTCGGTCTCTCTGAGAGTGAGAAATGAAGAAAGGGAGACAGAAAGCATAAACACAAGCATGCGTGATCAGAAGGAGACCAGATTGGCACAGTGAAGCCCAATAGTTGTGGGAAAACATCAGCCGTCATCCATCTCTGGCAGCCGAGATGAAAAATAACCTGACAGGAGCATGTTTAGAGGAGGGAACAGTTGAGGTGGCTTGTAGTCCAGTACATGTAACCCAATCTAACGGGTTTACAGTCCTCTCGAAGGCCCTGTCCCAAATGGAGCACTTGATGTGCATTTGCAGTCTTGCAAGATTAAGAAGTCCACAAGAATGTATGGTGTACCATTTGACATTTTAGGCTTCAGAAGGGCATTATGTGTCCTTGATGTGGCCTTTTACCAACCCCACACTGATGTGGGCAAAGTGTGGACTCACAGAAGGAGTGAAAGGGCTCAGGGTGGCATTTGAGGAGGGGAAAAATTAAACTTTCTGCTTGTGCAGTGAAACTGGTGTGTACAGTGTGAAGTCTTGATAAAAGATAGGGAAAAAAAAGAAAGATTATGTTAAAAGAGACATTAATGTGAGCTGCAGTTTGTTCTGGAACAGAGGGCGCAGAAATGTGTTTGGTGTATGCATCTAAATATCACACACACACACACAATTATACACAAATTTATATATATATATATTATTCAGATATTTAGATACATCATAAGTGACAGTAAAAACATTTATAATGTTACAAAATATTTATATTCTATAACTTTGTATTCATCAAAAAATGTATTACAGTTTCTACAAAAATATTAAGCAGCACAACTGTATTCAACATCGATAGTAATAAGAAATGTTTATAGAGCAGCAAGCAAATATTAGCATATTAAAAATGATTTCTGAAAGATCATGTGATACTGAAGACTGGAGTAATGATGCTGAAAATTCTTGCTTTTAAAATTACAATTTTAAAATATATTCTAATATAAAATGGTTATTTTAAACAGTAATAATATTTCATAATGTTGTTTTACTGTAAGTAAGTGTGTATGTGGATAGACAGACAGACAGACAGACAGACAGACAGATAGATAGATAGATAGATAGATAGATAGATAGATAGATAGATAGATAGATAGATAGATAGATAGATAGATAGATAGATGGTGGATGGGGAGGAATTTAACAGGAGGCGGGGCTTGTTTATCAGCACAATGTAAGCGAGCAAACACATGGCAGGAATGAGTGGAGTCACCAGTAACCCGATGCTGTACGGGGTGATGGCCTACAGCAGCTGCTGAGGTACTGCATGAGTCCTCAACTTCGATCACTCCCAACTTCAGCCCGACACTCTAAATCATAACAAGTTCATTAAATTCACTGTAGCACAATCTGAAGGACCCAAACACCTGTTTGCCAGAGGGTGACAGCTGTATGAATCACCGGAAGGCGTTCCGAACATAATAGGCCTCATTAGAGACTGTGGGTCATATCACATTCCTGTCAGAACAGGTGAGTCTGTGTTATGTAACAGCAGAATGACCCAAACTCGCCTTTGGATACTGACCAGTGCTTTAAAGGGGTCATATGATGCGATTTCAAGTTTTCCTTTCTCTTTGGAGTGTTACAAGCTCTTGGTGCATAAAGAAGATCTGTAAATTTGCAAAGACTAAAGTCTCAAATCCAAAGAGATATTCTTTATAGAAGTTAGAGTCAACCACGCCTACCTAAAACGCCTCGTTCTAACACGTCCCCACATATCTACGTCACTATGTGTAAATATTAGCATAATGCCGCCCAAATGTGCACGCAAAGAAAGAAGGGGTGGTTTCAGGAACAGCAGTAGTGTTGATGCAGCCATGTCAGGGAGACGCTGTGTGTTTCAGTGCTAAAGCAAAACACTTTATTTGGCCTTCCGGAAGTAGATGCAGTTAGGAATCATTGGTTAAGATTTATTTACAACAGAACAGCACAACCCAGATGTTCGAATTTGTGCAACGCATTTTATGGACGACAGTTTTTTTGAACCTAGAAGAGTATAAGGCTGGCTGTGCACTGGCTGACAATCTGGCGCTTCTGAATCAATGACTGTAAGTATGTTTTGTTATTAGTTTAAGTATTTGCTATTGACTGTTCAAATGCGGAGTTTTGCGCAGCGCAGAGTAACGCGTCGTGTGTGTGTGTGTGTGTGTGAGGGGAACAAGGTCACATCACAGGAGAGTGAACTGCCTGTCAGAAATCATAGCACGTCAACTGTCTTAACCGCGGCTTGTGTACTGCATCATCACTGTGTCTGTCACGCGACTCTGTTGCCCTTTCGGGCTTGAACTGATGGTAAAACTAATGACATTATTAGTTTCAAAGTTGATATTTACTTTGAAAGCTGAATCTCGCGATTATGGTAAGGGTACATTTCTGACGCGTGCTTGTGGTGTTCGGCCAATCACAATGCACTGGGTCAGCTGGCCAATCAGAGCAGACTGCGCTTGTCAAGGGAGGGGGCTTTGTTGAAAACAATGTGTTTGAGAGAGGCGGGGCATAGAGGACCTACAATAATGTACAGTATTTGAAAAATAATGTGTTTTTTGAACATTAAAGCATGTCAACATATTCTGTTACACCAAATACACAAAATAATGATCTTTAAAATAGCATCATATGACCCCTTTAAGTAGCGGCATAAACACAGGTCTCAACACCCAGCACATGGATCAGTGGGCAGATTCAAAAGTGTGTCAAAGAACATCCATATGTTTTCTAAGTACATTTGATGGATTTTCGGAGTTGCTTTATTAAAAATGTCTACACAGATATTCTCCAGGACAAATAGTAGACATTATGGTTTGGGAAATAAACATTTGTCAGGGTAGCATAATGGTTAATAAAAAACCGGACGTACAGCCTGTTCAATGGACTGTATGTTGTTTAACAACAAATCGATTGTTTAACTGACAAAACATCTTTCCAAATCTCTTCCAGTAGACAAAAACTCCATAAAACAGTTTTGAAAATTACATGTGATCTAGGACATTTATACAATGCATGGCATTGTAAAGACCCTAAGTCTGTCTCTCAAAGCTTTGTTTTCATCCACATAAAAATCAATATGGCATATTACCTGACTGAGGTCTGTGTAGGTTTAAATTGCAATTATGCTCATTACTATACCCCATCCAAATACAAAAATAGCATTCTGTTATGAGAATTGGGATTTATTGTATTGTGACCCACTTAGACATGTGAAATGACTGGGAGGAATGCAAAATATGGCAGCGGTATTGGTATTGTATTAGCCAATAAATATGACTTTTTCCATTTTAAGCTGAATTTATACTATAGTCCACTGATCATGTGGAGTAAATTATTTCTAGTTGACCTACCGATTGTGAAAATGAAGTGTTTTTTAGGCTACTTAATTTTTTTTCTTTAATCCATGGCACACAGGCATTTTGTTTTTCTATTCTTAGAAATCCATCCACAAAAAAAACGTTTTTGGAAGGGATTTCAACCGTTAATGAACAGTGTTGGGCAAGTTACTCTGAAAATGTAATCAAATTACTGATTACTGATTTATCCTTTTAAAAGTAATCACGTTACTGTTCTGATTACTTTATTTCAAAAGTAATTATTAATTGGTTACATTACTAGTTACGTTACTTTTTTCTCCATGAAATTTATGAAATCCCACTCCCGATAAATATTT
Source organism: Sinocyclocheilus grahami (assembly GCF_001515645.1). NCBI lineage: Eukaryota > Metazoa > Chordata > Actinopteri > Cypriniformes > Cyprinidae > Sinocyclocheilus > Sinocyclocheilus grahami. The sequence continues at coordinate 1,415,514 of NW_015505227.1, forward strand.
GTTATTAAAGCATCAACATTCCCAGAACACTGTTATTTTTAACTAAAGCAAGCGGCTGCTGCGTGCATGGTTTGGCATGGCAGAATGCCAGCAAAGAGCGCTGCATTTATAATCTCTAAAAGACATCTCAGTTCATCGCAATCTCACAAATCTCTGTTATAACACAATAAATACATGCATAATGAATCTTTCATAATGTCTACAATTCGTGTGTTATAATGAGAGGATTCATGAGCACGCAAATTTCAGCACTGCATTGCTCAACGCTGCAAACACGTGTTATAGCCTAAATAGAAACTCTGCATACACTTACACCTGTTAATCGTTTATATTTTATATTAGTTCATGTTGTTTTTGTGCAATAGATGAATAAAAAAATTTTTGTTTTAGATATTTTATGTTTAGATATTTCTATTTTACTGGAGTCCCGTGAATCATTTTATTCTCCCGCATCCCACACACACACGAGTGTCTACCCGCCCGCACCAGCACTCGCACATCTTGTTGCGTCGGGTCTCGCGGGAGCAGGTCTCTAATCCACTGGCACTTGAGTCGACAGTGTGTGTGCTACATCCTTTTTACAATATCTAGATTATAAAACACTGCATTCTGTCAGCAATGTAACGCGGCAGTAACGTATAGAGACCTCGGCTTGCAACTATACTCTAATTACTATTTTGAAAATTGAAGAGAATGAAGAGGAAGCGAGCCTTCAGGAAAAGTTCGCTACAGTGGCCACATCCTACCCGTAGGGAGGTGACATGTGGAGAATCTAATATGGACTGACCTAGGGGGCAGTACTACATATGGAATAGGTCTAGAGATAATATGAAATAACGAAATAATGCTTGGAGACAGCCTTCCCTTTCTGCTGACCTCCATAGCAGCAAGGAGCTGCTCAGAGCCTCTGAAGCTCTGGGTGCAGTCCACGTTTATGCGTAACACATAAATGTCAAGGCTGGATCTGCCTCCTCCAGGGGCAGCGCTTGCCGGTTCACCACCTGGTCTCAGAAGGGAGTGGTGGCAACCTTGGGCATGTATCCAAGATGGGGTCTCAGGACAACGTGAGAGTAGGCCGGCCCGAACACAAGGCATTCTTCACTAACCGAAAATGCTTGGAGGTCCCCTACACTCTTGATGGAAGTGAGCGCAATCAGGAGTGCTGTCTTAACAGACAGGAACTGCATCATGACGTGCTGCGATAGCAGCAACATGCACTTTCAAAGTGAATGATGACAGCCTACGCTCCATCCTTTCTTGCAGGAAAGAAAGCACGACTCTAATCGAGCATCTCCGGGGGTCTTCACCAATTCATTAACAGACTCCACTTCAAAGCATAGGCTTGCGTCATATAGGAAGCTCTAGCTTGAGTGATAGTGTCTACCACTGCTGGTGTCAGATCACTTAGGTCTGTCACGTCCCATCCATGAGCCACACGTTGAGGTTCCAAAGATCTGGACGCAGGTGCCACATGGTGCCCAGCCCCTGAGAAAGAAGGTCCTTGCTCCAGAGAAGGGCTATCGCGAGGAGCAAAAGTTCTGAAAACCAGGTCTGGGTGGACCAATAAGGCGCAACCTGCAGGACCTGTTCCTTGTCCTCTCTGACCTTGCACAGTGTCTGTGCGAGCAGGCTCACTGGGGGAAAAGCATACTTGCGTAGAGCCCGGGGCCAGCTGGGTGTCTGTGCATCCATGCCCAGGGGGGCCTGGGTCAGGGTATAATACAGCTGCCAGTGGGAGGACTCGTGGGAAGCAAACAGGTCCATCTGAGCTTCCCCGAATCGACTCCAAATCAGCTGGACCGCCTGGGAATGAAGTCGTCATTCTCCGGGGAAAGTGAGCTGTCGTGAGAGCATGTCAGCTGCACAAATGAGCAGTGCTGGGGGTAACGCATTACAAGTAATGCAAGTTACGTAATCAGATTACTTTTTTAAAGTAACTAGTAAAGTAACGCATTACTTTTTAATTTAGAAGGAAATATCTGAGTTACTTTTCCCCCCATGCATTGACTGACAGCTCTTGTGTTGCCATATTGAGAGAAATCGGGATTAAGTGCCGAGACGTTGTGTGCACTGTCTGAACATGATGCTTACTGTAGTTCTACACTAAATATGAACAGATTCAATATTCCTCAAAATGAATAAAAACAGTCAAATGCAAACTCAGAATATTATACAAATGTGAAATAATTAAATATGTTAAATAAGACAAATATCATTTATGTATTTAATCCCATTTTATCAACCAATGTCTTTAATGCTGACCTTCGATGATCCAATTCAACCATATTAAGCAAAAATGACACATTTGTGTTTCATTTTTGTTATTGTTGAATAGTGTTGAACTTTCTTCTCCTGCGTCATATTCTTCATGCAATTTGTTTGAGCTGCACCCTCTACTGTACAGACGTGAATTTACATTTCCTTCAGCCCGAGGGTCATTCATTTCACTTTTGTTGTGCTTTTGTTGTTTGGGCTTTTACATTTGTAAAAGAAGAACTTTTTATATTAAAAACAAACAAATAAGCCCAGCCCATGTTTAAAAAGTAATGCAAACGTAATGTAATGCATTACTTTCCATAAAAAGTAACTAACATAATTAGTTACTTTTTTAGGGAGTATCGCAATATTGTAATGCATTAGTTTTAAAAGTAACTTCCCCCAATACTGCAAATGAGCTCCCCCCTGAATGTGAACGGCACACAGCTAATTGAGCCGCGTCTGACTCCAGAGGAGGAGATGGTGAGCGAGTTGTGACATGCAATGTGATCATCTACGTACCCCCTGGCTGCCCCGCCATCGAGGTTATTGAGGACGGAAGAAGGAGATGAGCGGCTTCTGGCCATAAAAGGGGCCATCCACGACTTCGTCACTTCTTCATGCACCTCCGGGAAGAAAGGAACCGGAGCAGAACGCGGTTGAGAGCCGCGCCACGCACTGAGAAACCAGTCATCCAGCCTTGAGGGTTCAGGGCTGGGCGTGTGTGGTCACCTCCAGCCCGATGCTCACGGCTGCCCGGGCAAGCATGGCCATCAGCTCTGGGTCCGATTCAGCAGTGGCGAGCACACCCGAGGGAGGCAGCCCACCTAATCTTCATCCTCAGAGGCCGATAGCCCATCCCCCGATGCTGTGATTGACATCTGATCCTCCGGCAGCGCACCGAATGACACACTGTGACCGCCGTGAAATGGCCCAGCAGAATCACTTGGCAGCCGCACAGGACATGCACTGTGGTAGGAGTGAGAGGTCCGTGGGGCATCGCCTAGCGGAGAAGCTCTCACTGTCACCCTCAAATCTCCCAGAGCACTAGCCGGCGGTCCTCTGCTTGTGGCAGAGAAACCGGAACAGTTAGTGACAGAGGGGTCTGCTCCACTCCCCTTGAGGAGTGAGAGACGCGATCGCAGCGATGCCATGGACATGCGGCCAAAATAGACGCATGACTCATCCACGAACGCCGCTTCAGCTTGCTGAAGGCCCAGACACTGAAGACAACGATCATGGCCGTCGACAAAGGACAGGAAGCCACCGCAACCAAGAGGACACTGATGAAACTGCATTTTTAAAAAGACGCGATTGTCCGTGATTTGCTCTTTTAGAGGAAATTGCTCTTTAAGTCGAAGCGCCCAGGGCAATCACTGCTGCAGGGACACCACTGTACTGCGCCGTAACACCAACCAGGAACAGCCCGCTCTTCTTAACACAAAGATGAATGGCTTTGTAGTGAGTGCGTAGGGTTGCCAACTGTCCTGTATCAGCCGGGACGTCCCGTATATTGGGCCTAATTGATTTGTCCCGTACGTGACCTCCTTTGTCTGTTTATTGAATGCTACGCTGATCACAACACTTGAGAATGATCACTGACACCTGTCATCATCCAGTTACAGCCCCCTCATATGCATGATCAGTAGGCCTATGCGTTAAGTAAATCACAAAATTGTGAACATAACTGTTCGAGGAAGGCTTAAGACAAAGCGGAATCCTCTGCCAGCTGGACGCTCCCGCTTCACAGTGAGCGGGACTTGCGCTAATGCCAATTACCGTCACCATCAGTGTTTTTGTTTTCAGCAAATCCATTTTGGCGAATGCAAACTACGTGATTATTTTTCATGACTCCAACATCCAGCCGCGCAAGAAAACATGTAGGCTAATCTACCTGAGGGAAGGCGTTATCAATAAGGGAAGTCATCTTTCATGATTGTAATGTTAAATAGAGAAAAACATTTTACATTTAAATAATTTCTAGCGTATTCTTAACCTTGGACCTTATTCTTGAAACACAAAATGACAAATAAAAAAATTGTCAAGCACCAAAAGCAGCCCATATTAAATAGAATATTTTTTCTTTATATATATATATATATATATATATATATATATATATATATATATAAAGATAAAAGCAGATAAAATCCTGGCCTGCAAGGCCGGAACTTCCAAGTTATAGAACCTGGCAAAGGTGGACAGCAAGTCCCAGCCGGCCGTCGCACAGATGTCTGCTATGGACACACCACTAGACCACGCCCAGGAAGAGGCCACGCCTCGAGTGGAATGGGCTCTCACTCCTATGGGACTCTGAAGGCCCAGGGAGGAGTAAGCTTGTGTGATAGCGTCAAGTAACCATCAAGAGATCTTCTGGTTTGTGACCGGGGACCCTTTGGTGCGGCCGCCAAAGCATACAAAGAGTTGTTCCGACTGCCTGAAGGGGGCGGAACGCTCAATGTAAATTCTCAGTGCCCTGACTGGGCAGAGAAGGTTAAAATCCTGGTCCTCCTCAGAAGGAGGAAGCGCAGAGAGAGTAATAACCTGGGCTCTAAACGGCGTGTAGAGCACTTTAGGGACATACCCATGTCTTGGCTTTAGGACGACTACAACGATCATGGCCGTCGACAAAGGACAGGAAGCCACCGCAACCAAGAGGACACTGATGAAACTGCATTTTTAAAAAGACGCGATTGTCCGTGATTTGCTCTTTTAGAGGAAATTGCTCTTTAAGTCGAAGCGCCCAGGGCAATCACTGCTGCAGGGACACCACTGTACTGCGCCGTAACACCAACCAGGAACAGCCCGCTCTTCTTAACACAAAGATGAATGGCTTTGTAGTGAGTGCGTAGGGTTGCCAACTGTCCTGTATCAGCCGGGACGTCCCGTATATTGGGCCTAATTGATTTGTCCCGTACGTGACCTCCTTTGTCTGTTTATTGAATGCTACGCTGATCACAACACTTGAGAATGATCACTGACACCTGTCATCATCCAGTTACAGCCCCCTCATATGCATGATCAGTAGGCCTATGCGTTAAGTAAATCACAAAATTGTGAACATAACTGTTCGAGGAAGGCTTAAGACAAAGCGGAATCCTCTGCCAGCTGGACGCTCCCGCTTCACAGTGAGCGGGACTTGCGCTAATGCCAATTACCGTCACCATCAGTGTTTTTGTTTTCAGCAAATCCATTTTGGCGAATGCAAACTACGTGATTATTTTTCATGACTCCAACATCCAGCCGCGCAAGAAAACATGTAGGCTAATCTACCTGAGGGAAGGCGTTATCAATAAGGGAAGTCATCTTTCATGATTGTAATGTTAAATAGAGAAAAACATTTTACATTTAAATAATTTCTAGCGTATTCTTAACCTTGGACCTTATTCTTGAAACACAAAATGACAAATAAAAAAATTGTCAAGCACCAAAAGCAGCCCATATTAAATAGAATATTTTTTCTATATATATATATATATATATATATATATATATATATATATATATAAAGATAAAAGCAGATAAAATCCTGGCCTGCAAGGCCGGAACTTCCAAGTTATAGAACCTGGCAAAGGTGGATGGCGAGGCCCAGCCGGCCACCGCACAGATGTCTGCTATGTCTGCCACTAGACCACGCCCAGGAAGAGGCCACGCCTCAAGTGGAATGGGCTCTCACTCCTATGGGACTCTGAAGGCCCAGGGAGGAGTAAGCTTGTGTGATAGCGTCAAGTAACCATCAAGAGATCTTCTGGTTTGTGACCGGGGACCCTTTGGTGCGGCCGCCAAAGCATACAAAGAGTTGTTCCGACTGCCTGAAGGGGGCGGAACGCTCAATGTAAATTCTCAGTGCCCTGACTGGGCAGAGAAGGTTAAAATCCTGGTCCTCCTCAGAAGGAGGAAGCGCAGAGAGAGTAATAACCTGGGCTCTAAACGGCGTGTAGAGCACTTTAGGGACATACCCATGTCTTGGCTTTAGGACGACTTTGGAGTCGTTAGGCCCAAACTCAAGACAGACCGGGCTTATCGAGAGAGCCTGCAAGTCACCTACTCGCTTAACCGATGCTAACGCCAGCAGCACAGCGGTTTTAAGCTACAGTGTTTTTAAGCTTGTAGACTGAAGTGGGTCAAAGGGGGAGCCTTTGAGGGCTCTCAGGACCATGGGCAGATCCCATGTAGGGACCGTGAGGGGCCAGGGCGGATGGAGCCTCCTGGATCCCCTCAGGAAACGGACAACTAGGATGTTACGGCCCATCGACTGTCCGGCTATAGGAGCATGAGAAGCTGCTATAGCTGCCACATAGTCTTTGAGTGTGGAAGGGGAGCGGCCCTTGTCCAACAGCTCTTGTAAGTAGGACAATATCACCGATATGTCACATGTTATTGGGTCCTCGCCGTGGATTTCGCACCAGGTGGAGAAAATCGTCCACTTAAGGGCGGAGAGGTATCTCATATTCGGGGCTCTAGCCTGTGAGATAGCATTCAGGATCTACTGCTTCCCGTTGAGAGCCTATAGGTGCAGTGCTCACAGCTCGGGCAGGGGGTGCCAAATCGTTCTGTTCGCCTGAGAGAAGAGGGAATGGGCAGCTTCGTGCCTCAGGGGAATGGGCCACGAAGCTGCTGTCAGCAGCTGAGACAGAGATGGTTCTTCTCTGAGGAGACGTTGCTCTGAGATAGCATGTCTGCTCCTTGGTTCAGTACGCCGGGCACATGAGCTGCCCTCAATGAACGCAGGTTGAGATGTGCCCATTCCAAAAGGCATTTTACCATCTCGAAAAGGCATTTCGAGGTGAGCCTGCCTTGGCGATTTATATATTACACCACCATAATGCTGTCTGATCGGACTAGCAGGTGGTGTCCCTTCAGGACTGGCAAGAAGGTCTGAAGAGCTCGACATACTGCCGTCAGTTCGAGGAAGTTGATGTGTAGCTGGCCTTCCGCGTTCGTCCAGGAGTCAAAGGTCGGTCTGCCGTCGCACAGAGCTCCCCAACCTGTGTTGGATGCGTCTGTCGAGACAACTTTCCTTCTGTAAACCAATCCCATAGTCACGTCCTGCTTGAACCACTGTAGGTCCTTCCAGGGGGCCAGGGCTGTCACACAGGCCTGGTCAACCCTGATGCGGATGCGTCCATGACACCACGCATGGGGCGGAATTAGAGGTTTCAACCAGTATTGAAGGGGTCTCATTCTGAGCAGGCCCAACTGAAGTACCGGTGCTGCAGAGGCCATGAGGCCCAGCATCTTTTGAAACCTTTTGAGAGTGTAGGAGGCTTCAATTCTGAAGGAAGCCGCAAGCTGCTGCATAGCCAGTGCACGGTCTGGCGCGACTATCGCCCTCATGTGGACTGTGTCGAAAACTGCCCCGCAGAAACGAATTTCGCTGGCTGGGGGGCAGAGAGCTCTTGGCAAAATTGATCCTAAGTCTCAGACACTCTAAGTGGCTGAGGAGGAGGGACCTGTGGGCTATTAGCTTGCCTCCGACTGTGCTAAAACGAGCCAGTCATCGAGGTAATTCAGGATACGGACTCCCATCTGTCTCAGAGGGGAGAGAGCCGCGTCCATGTGCTTCGTAAAAGTGCGGGGAGCCAGCCCGAAGGGCAGGACCGTGTATTGCTAAGCCACTCCCTCGAAGGCAAATCTCAAGAATCGTCTGTGATGGGGGGCTATCTGGATGTGAAAGTAAGCATGTTTCAGATCCAGTGAAAAGAACCAGTCCCCTGGGTGGATTTGCGAGAGGATCTGCTTCAGTGTAGTCATTCTGAACAGCCGTTTCATGAGGGCACGGTTCAGGTGTCTGAGATCGAGGATGGGCCGCAGGCCTCCATCCTTTTTGGGGATGAGGAAGTAACGGCTGTAGAAGCCTGACTCGCTCTGAGCTGGTGGAACTGTTTCTACGGCTCCTTTTGCCAGCAAATTCTTTACCTCGGCTCACAGAACGTGAGCGTTCCTGTTGTGCACTGAGGTGGAGACCACGCCGTTTAACTGCGGGGGTCTTCGAGCATATTGAAGTGAATAACCTCATTTTATAATCCTCAGAACCCAATTAGACACTCCGGGGATGGCCCGCCAGGCCTCGGCCCGTCTGACAAGGGATTGGATTAATTCAGGTGGTGAGTCCCAGTGCGGGGACTCAACACTCATGATAACTGGAAGAGGAAATTTGCTCTCTTTTTGAAAATGTTTGCAATGTGAACAATCCATCTCGGTCAGAGCAGCTTCCGCGTGAGGCTTACCCAAGCAGGAAACGCACTCTGAGTGGACGTCTCCATCGTGCAGTGCAATACTGAACAACGTGCAATGACGGCTCGGCATTTGAAACTACGCCGCTGCTATTTTAGAGAGAAATTTGCTATTTTAGGCTTGCCGGATGGCAGCAGGGGATGAGCTGGCATCTGCGCTAGTCGCTGAGCAGCTCAAAGAGCAGGCGGAAGCGGCGAGGCGTTTCTATGGCGAGCGTCTTCAAGTCCTGAAGGTCAGCGAAGGGAAGGTTGACGTTGCTGGAGGAGAATTGATCTGAGATCCTATGGCGAAATGCCCGCGTATATAGACAGATGGCCCCGCCCATTCTGGTGGGCTCTGACGGGCTTCACCGCCATAGGCTCGTGTAGCACCGCTGCTGAGCCATTGGTTCGTTTTATAATCACTGCACGAACCAATGGCCATGCAGTTACACATGCAGTTACACATAAGCGTCTAGCGATGCAGTACGAGTTAAATATCGATAGGGAACCATGATTGTCCCGTATTTTCCTTTTGTGAAGTTGGCAATCCTATGAGTGTGTGACATCAACTACTCGGCTCTGAAGCAAAAATCCGACTGGTGGATGCACACTGTCGCCTTATATACCTGTGTACATGTTGAGTGACTCAGCATGCAAAATCCACTAGCCAATTCTCTTTGGCGTTTTCTCTTAAACTCAGAGAAAATTGGGCTCCCAAGTTAGACCCCTAATGCCGTTACGACATAACTCGTAGTGACCGACAGATAGGGAACTAAAGATATCTGAACAATATTTGTAAAACCTAAGCTGATTTGACAAAAGATTTGTGAAAAGTTATGATAACAAATCATGAAAAAATTGTTTACAGTGCAGACAGAAAGCACTCCGTAAATGCACTGATTTAAACTGCTTATCAGAGTGAATGACAGAAACAGAGAAACATAATTTCATTCTAATGACCAGCAGCTGATTGTGACATGTAAAGCCTTACAGTAAAGGCATTTATGGATTTTGATAGTGTGATAGTGACTGTGATAGTGACTAGTTCCCTGCTGGGTGGATTTGGCACCAAAACACAGCTTCTGGGAAGTTACCAGTGCCCTTCTCTCCATGTACATTCATGTGCAGTGAGTCACTGCTTCACATAGCCGGTGTGTGGAGTCTACAGAAAAAGACTTGAATGAGGCCATTTAAAAAACAGTGATGCAGTTTTGTTGATTTTTCATATTAAAAACCCAATGATTTCTGTGCACAGGTGCAGAAATGTAAGCTGTCACATATCATTGAAAATATACTCAAACGATGATCAATGTTGTTTTGAAATTATAATGTGGCGTAAGAATCAAATTAGAAATTTGTTCTTTCATAATTAGACACGTAAATTACTGATAAATGACACTTCTCATTACTGCGTAATGTTTCTTTTCTAACTGTTATGATCACATTTGACAGCGAGGGTTGTCTGGAGTTAATCTCTTAAAGTAGAAACTTGCTCGTTTGTAGACAACCCAATGACTGAATCTTTGTGTGCTGAATTTTTTTGAACTCTGAAGGGGCAGGGTCTCATCCTGGTACAGTTGGACCCAAAAGTAAAAAAGTGTCCCACAAACAGCACACAGAGTAACATTCTTCTATTTGTCGAGAGCTTTTAACTGGAAGCAGAATTTGGGGACACAGCAGCCATGCCAAAGCAAAAGATAAACCTGATGGAGGTTTGGAATAGGAATCGAGCTGCTCACCCAAACAGAGCTAAGAACCTAAAACTATGGCCTCGTCAACTGTAAGTTTCAAAAATGTTAAAACAGGTTGTTTGGTCTATATATGGCACTTGATAGCGAGAGATGCTTATTTTTGTGTAGCTCGAATATAATTGTTTGTTGATGGTGCTGTGATAGTAATTGCACTTTAACAGTGATGTACAGTTTAGTTCAACTGGAATATTATGCTTTTATTTATGTTTAAATGAACGTTTTCATTGATGTCTCGTTACATTTTTTTTCTGTCCTGAAAAAAGAAAGAGCCTTGTATGTAAGACTTTTTGTAGTTTTGAGAAATAAAGTCATCTTTATTGAAGATGAAGAGTTGGACCTTTCTAAAAAGCAATAATAATAATATATACCTGTTATTTCAGATGTTTGGGTTTGGCAAGATTTTTTAATGGCTACAGTAAAAACAATAATATTGTTATTATAATTTCAAATATATTTTGATGTACAGTTTAGTTCAACTGGAATATTATGCTTTTATTTATGTTTAAATGAACGTTTTCATTGATGTCTCGTAACATTTTTTTTCTGTCCTGAAAAAAGAAAGAGCCTTGTATGTAAGACTTTTTGTAGTTTTGAGAAATAAAGTCATCTTTATTGAAGATGAAGAGTTGGACCTTTCTAAAAAGCAATAATAATAATATATACCTGTTATTTCAGATGTTTGGGTTTGGCAAGATTTTTTAATGGCTACAGTAAAAACAATAATATTGTTATTATAATTTCAAATATATTTTTAATGTAAAATATTATTTATTTCTCTGAATTTGAAATAACTCTTTTCTATTTTAATTTTAAAAATGTTTTATTCCTATGGTGGCAAAGCTGAATTTTCAGCATCATTACTCCAGTCTTCTTCAGTGTCACATGATCCTTCAGAAATCATTCTAATATGCTGATATGCTGCTCAAGAGACATTTATTATTATTATTGTCAATACTGAAAACTGTTGTGCTGCTTAATATTTTGGTGGATACATTTTTTTTCAGGATTCTTTTATGAATAGAGCAAAAAAGAACAGTCGAAAAGAACAACAGTTGTTTGAAATAGAATGTTTAAAATAGAATGTAAATTTTTTTACTGTGATACTGTTAATGCATCATTGTGGTATAAAAGTGTTAATTTATTTTCTAAAAAAAACTTACACCACTTTTGTTCAGTAATGTATAAAATGTCACTTTAACTACATTTAAACTATCTCAGAATAGCCTGTTTTATTTTTAACTTTGAGTCATAGAAAACCTGTTGTATGTGTGCAGAAATTAAGCTGTGATGGTAAATGCTGTTTATAATATAACATATAAATATATTTTCCTCTTTTCTCTGTCCCTGCAGGGCACAACTGAGAGACCCCGAAGTGGTGGCAGCCCTCCTTCAGCAGAATGTCAAGATGGCGAGCCTGCTCCCTCCCACAGGTGCCGATGTGTTCCACCCCTTCACTTTGGAGTCGCTCGCCGAGATCGAGCGGCGGATGGCAGAAGAAGCCACCGAGCAGGAACAGATGAAGGCCTCGAATATCGAGGTACCTGAGGAGGATCTGCCCAAACCCAGCAGTGATTTGGAAGCAGGAAAGGTCCTACCATTCATCTACGGAGACCCTCCACCAAATCTCCTCAATGTTCCTCTTGAAGAGTTGGATCCATTCTACAAAGCAAAAAAAGTCAGTGGCAAAAGCGAAATACCAAAGCCCTGATGTCAATAAATATTTACGGATCTGGCTTATCAGAACAATATTTATTCCACAAGAGATTTTGTGTCCCTTTTTCTGTTTTGCAGACGTTCATTGTGGTCACCAAAGGGAATACAATATTCCGATTCAATGCTGAACCTGCATGCTACATTCTAAGTCCACTCAACCCTATTCGACGAGCGGCCATAAGAATACTCATACATCCATATCCTTCATATTCAATATAACCCATGAAAATATTTATATATAATGTTATTTTATGTATGTATATCAACATACCATCTTATCTTTCATTTCCATATATGATTTAATTTGACATCTTAACTTTGTGTAATACTTTGACTTCTTGTTTAATTACACAAATCATTCCTTCTAAGTTCTCCTTTACATCACAACAAATTATTTAGCATGTTCATCATGCTAACCATCTTGTCAAACTGTGTGTTCATGACGATGGGTGACCCTCCAGCATGGAGTAAAATAGTAGAGTAAGATTTGCACCATATATTTCCAAATCCATATGCACCATCTGTCTGTCTGTCTGTCTGTCTATCTATCTATCTAATTCAAATTCAGGAAAATTTAAAGACATTCTTAATTTATTTCTGGTGCGCAACCCTGATATTTAATTCGCTTGACATAAAATCCACATAAAATGAGCTAACCAGCAACATAAACAGGAAGTTATTGAGACACATTTAAATGCCTTGATTGTTTATTGTGTAATTTGGTCCTTCTTAGGTACGTTTTCACTGGCATCTACACCTTTGAGGCGCTTGTAAAGGTGCTGTCCAGAGGCTTCTGCAGGGGTGATTTCACATTCCTGCGAGATCCGTGGAATTGGCTGGATTTTATGGTCATCACCATGGCGTAAGTATGACACTGAATGACTATAACCTGAATGTAAAATCAGAGGTTAAACAAGCCAGTGCAAACATTTGCTATGGCTCTAAATGTACTGACAAATGTGTAAAATGTGCTAAATGTGAAATACAAAATGTTGCATTATAAATACTTCAATTAGTGTTGTAGTTAAATGCAAATGGTTTGTTCAGAAGAGGATTGGAATAGTTTACAGTTTTATTTTTAACAGCAGCTTCCGTAATCAGATGCCATTCCGAATAGTCAGTGTAGTGTGTGACTAATCAGTTTTTGCTCAGTCAGGTTGTGTGGCGCATGAGATAGCTGGGGTCTGGCAACCACATTAGACACAGAAGCATTGTGAAAATACCCACTCAGATGTGAGAGGTCAATGGTCAGTTTGTTTGCAGCATCACTAAAAATGTAACGAGGCTGTGCACAGGTCCCGGTCCTCTGAAGACAGTCCTCCTCAGCTTCTCCATACGTGTCCCTAAGGTCCACCCTCGCCTCCCTTTACAATCACAGCCTGGCTGAATGAAAATGTTTATCCACTTGTAAAGCGAGATCACTTACCAGGCCTATTCTTAGCAGTAAATCTCAGCTTCACACTTTGGCCCTCCTCAGCACACTAAAAGGCTGGTTTGATTGTAGTTCTGACGGTGTACGAGGACTTTTGAGTTATTAGTATTACTACTGCATTCCCTCTGCTGTCATCCATAGTTTTCCTTGCTACCAATACCTAAAAGTATTTTATATGTATGTATATAAGTATACATAGTCTTTGAACTATTTTAGTTGCATGTTATCAGAAAAACTGAATAAATGTTATTTCTAGTGTAATGTCTAGTCAAGTGAATCCTCAGTGTATAAAGTTTGAGTGCTACAGGATGTTGGATATTTTAGCTTCCTAACTTAATTGTATTTTTTAAACAACACATTTCATCAACGCTTATTTCTCTCAATATTCTATAATGTCTCCTGTATACTTTTACATAAAATCAGTTGCCTGAAGTTCACAGACTTCATAATTACATGCTGTGATCCAGATACCCAACAGGCACCTCACTTGCTATTGGTCCACACTATACACATAATGATGCCATTTGGCTTCTGTGATCAACTGTTGCACTCAAGCTAAATATAGTCTACACTGAACATATCTTTTACCCCAGCAAGAGAGACTCTGCTTGAGCAGACTCTTACAAAAATATGGTTTAATAAACTTCAATAAAAGAGATTCATTTGAATGCACACTTTCTTCAGCCATAAATATTTCAAAAGAAGAACATTACAAAGTTTCATACTGTACATAAATCATTTTCATTGCCCATAACCAGATGTAGAGAAATATAAATCTGGATCGATGCAAACATGTTGGAACCTGTTGCAGCTAACATTGACTATTGTCTATACATTTAACTATATAGTCTATAATAGTGGTCTACTAAATTATTCTTAAGTATATATTTTTCACTATTAAAAAACCCCCAAAACAATAGTCAATCTTTGGTAAAAGCCCAAATTGTAAAACTGTGATATGTAATGGTATTAGGCAGTTCAAGGGTTTTTATTTTTATTTTTTATGAATACAGTGTCAGTGAAATAATTGTGAGGTTTTAAAATAATAAGCATTGTAATCTTGAATTGAATTCACTTCATCCACAGGTACGTCACAGAGTTTGTGGACTTGGGGAATATATCTGCTCTGAGGACATTCCGTGTTCTTCGGGCCCTAAAAACAATTACTGTAATTCCAGGTTAATACAGCATGTCATTTCACATGGCTACAGGAAATATGAATGCTACTCACTTGAAGTCAAAATGTCACTTTAACGTCAGTTTGTTTTTTGTATAATTTGGGAATATTTCAGCTGAGGTTTTGTTTAACTGCAAATTCCAGGTCTTAAAACCATTGTTGGCGCCTTGATTCAGTCGGTGAAGAAATTGGCGGATGTCATGATCCTCACTGTCTTCTGTCTCAGCGTGTTTGCTCTCATTGGCCTGCAACTGTTCATGGGAAATTTGCGGCAAAAGTGCATCAAGTCTTTTGCCTGGAGCAACAGTGATAACCTGACCATGCTCTTCAATCACACAGACATCAATGGCACTGAAACAGCCAACAGCACATTCAACTTTCAGGAATATATTGAAAATCTAGGTGACTTGTGACTTTTTACATCAGTAATGTGACATGAAATGTAGTTCACAATTGCTGCACATAGGAATTATTAAGAATGGGCTTGAAAACAGCTCAAAATGAATTGCTTACTTCATTTTGACCAGTTTAGTGCTCAGATTCTCCTGCAGTGGTTTTGATTAGTGATTTCCATTCCTTTGCCATAGAAAACTACTATTATGTGCCTGGCCATATGGATCCGTTACTTTGTGGGAACAGCTCTGATGCAGGGTATGTTATTAAAATATGATATTTTCCTACTACGTAATCATCTAAACCAACTTTGACTTGACATTGTGCATCACCAGCAAGTTGAAATCTCAAAGAACTATATACTGATTGTATTCAAAGAAGCAGTTTTCAGCAAACTGAATGCATATATATTGTTTATTAAATTACCTGTTTGCCATTGCTGTTCACAGGAAGTGCCCTGAGGGCTACACATGCCTAAAAGCTGGCCCAAACCCAAATTATGGCTACACTAGTTATGACAGCTTTGCATGGGCTTTCTTAGCCCTTTTCCGGCTAATGACTCAAGATTTCTGGGAGAACTTGTTCCAGTTGGTGGGTATATGCATCTTGTTACTGTCACATTGTTCTTTGCTTTCTTTCATGTGATAATACAATGCCATTTTGTTACAATATTCAGTAGGGTTAACAAAATGGTACAAACTGCTCCATAACAAAACTTGTACAATACTTACAACTTGAGCACCCAATCAGCATATTAGAATGATTTCTGAAGGATCGTGTCACAACTGGAGTAATAAGAGACTTCTTTCAAAAATATTTAAAGGGGTCATATGATGCGATTTCAAGTTTTCCTTTCTCTTTGGAGTGTTACAAGCTGATTGTGCATAGATAAGATCCCTCAAGTTGCAAAGACTAAAGTCTCAAAACCAAAGAGATATTCTTTATCAAAGTTAAGATATGGACGACCGTTTCGTGAACCTAGGAGAGGAGGTAATTCTGACTTTGCTATGACAATCTGGCGCTTCTGCTTTCTGTCCCCCAATTTTTGAACTGTAGTGTAAATGTAAATTTTTTTATACTGTAGAAGTAACCATTTAGTTTTCTATGCTTTTGAGACTTGAACAAGAACGTAAATGAAGCATAAAAAGATTCTAAAATATTTCAGACTCTCCGTGCAGCAGGGAAGACGTACATGATCTTCTTTGTAGTCATCATCTTCTTGGGTTCGTTCTACCTCATCAATCTGATTCTGGCTGTGGTGGCCATGGCGTATGCTGAACAGAATGAAGCCACCATTGCAGAAGCTAAAGAAAAGGAGGAAGAGTATGCAAAAATCCTGGAACAGCTCAAGAAACAAGCTGAGGTTTGTCATACTTGTAAGCTTCCCAGCTTAGAGCCTTAGATCATTTGGTTAGAATAATACTAATTGTTAGTTCTGATTTTGTCTGCTGTCGAGCAGCAAAAGAACAGCATGGTGAATGGCAGTAAGACATCATTATCCAGCAAAAATAAAGATGATGACCAAATTCAGAACGACTATGATGGGATCGCATTGAAACCCCTCTCAAAGTCAAATGGATCCAAAGGCAGCATGAATTACTTAGAAGTCCCTGACTCGCAGATGAGAAAACCGAGTGCAGTGAGCACTACAGACAATGCTTTAGATGGTAAGTTCACTTTTCGCTTTAGTGTAAATAGTGAGTTCCACAATAATTAAAGAAATCAAATCATACTTTTGGGTTTTATGTGTTAAAATACTTTCATCAACAGAGCTGGAGGATATTCAAAGGCCGTGTCCTCCCTGCTGGTACAAGTTTGCTGACATATTCCTGAAATGGGATTGCTGCTTGCCATGGGTGAAATTCAAGAAGTTTATCTGCCTAATTGTAATGGACCCTTTTGTGGATCTGGGCATTACCATCTGCATTGTGCTTAACACTGTGTTCATGGCTATGGAGCACTATCCTATGACTCCACATTTCGAACACATGTTGTCAGTGGGAAACCTGGTACATAGATCTACCTATCAATGTTAACTTGCACCTTTAAAATGTATATTGAAAACATAGTTTATTATACTTTCTAGTTGTTTTGCCAGCATACAAAAGCTGATGTTTTCCTTGCATCATGAAGTCTTCTTTCCCCTGCAGGTTTTCACCGGTATCTTCACAGCAGAGATGGTGCTAAAACTTATTGCACTGGACCCATATTATTACTTTCAAGTTGGCTGGAACATTTTTGACAGCATAATTGTGACCATGAGTCTGGTAGAGTTGGGCTTAGCCAATGTTCAGGGCTTGTCTGTGCTGAGGTCCTTCCGTCTGGTAGGTGAAATTTCATTTTTTCATCTTGAAGGGATATTTCACAAAATGGAAAAAAAAAAGAAAATTCTGATAGCAGTTAGCTACTCACCGTTGATCCAAACACATAATACTTTCTTATACAAAAGACAAAAGAAGTCAGAGCTACTGGAAGTTGGAAGTGGATGAGGACCGATGGCTGTTAAGCTCAAAAAAGGACATAAAACACGATAAAATTGTCCAAATGATTCATTGATATTCCAAGCCTTTAAAGCCATATGATAATTCACGTGTGGGAAAAGCAGAAATTACTTTTTTTTTTCTTACTTGACAGCAGTGGTCACCATTCATATTCATTTTCAATAAATAATTCCCTTTTCATTGGAAAGAGGGTTTTTTTATTATATTTTACATTTCAATTACATTTTATGTACAAAATGAGTTGAAATGGCAATGTTCAAAATTTCAGTACTAAACTATTTATTCAAATCATGACTGTTGGTTGCAGATGCGTGTGTTCAAGCTGGCAAAATCTTGGCCAACGCTAAACATGCTGATAAAGATCATCGGTAATTCTGTGGGTGCTCTCGGGAACCTGACCCTTGTCCTGGCCATTATTGTCTTCATCTTTGCTGTTGTGGGGATGCAGCTTTTCGGAAAAAGCTACAGGGACTGTGTGTGTAAGATCTCGGGCGATTGCGAGCTCCCTCGCTGGCACATGACAGATTTCTTTCACTCATTCCTCATCATCTTTCGCATTCTATGTGGGGAATGGATCGAAACAATGTGGGACTGTATGGAAGTGGCTGACCAAGGCATGTGCATCGTCGTCTTCATGATGGTCATGGTTATAGGAAACCTAGTGGTGAGTGGATTTCCTTCTTTGATAGACAGACAGACAGACAAATTAAAATGATCCATTCAAATAATGTTTTCTGTTGTATGTGCCAAAATTTATTAAATTAAATTAATTAATTTATTTATTTATTATTAAATAAGTACCATAAACCTATCAATCACCTATCTGAGAAATTCAAGAAGTCAGATATCACTTTAGCGGGAGTCAAAAAACCTCATTTGATCAGTGTAGAGCACAATCTTTTCTATCATGGATCATTCAAGTATTTACAAAATTATTTGCAGGCCAGACATTAATTGACATCGCTTACATCAATGTGTTGATAAAACATAAAACTTGCATTTAATAAAAGTTGTGAAAGATTTTTATTTTTAATGACAATTTATTGACAATAAAAATACTGTCTTTATACTATTCCATTCTTGATTGGCCACCAATCCTTATTCTCGCTGTACAATGTTAGTATGTCATTGTATTTCATCTTTGAATTATTATATATTTTTTTCTTTCTCGTCCTGAAGGTGTTGAATCTCTTCCTGGCTCTGCTGCTCAGCTCCTTCAGTGGAGACAACATGTCAGCGTCTGATGATGATGGGGAGATGAACAATCTGCAGATTGCCGTTGCTAGAATGA
Source organism: Sinocyclocheilus grahami (assembly GCF_001515645.1). Taxonomy (NCBI): domain Eukaryota; kingdom Metazoa; phylum Chordata; class Actinopteri; order Cypriniformes; family Cyprinidae; genus Sinocyclocheilus; species Sinocyclocheilus grahami. The sequence continues at coordinate 1,434,246 of NW_015505227.1, forward strand.
CAAGAGGCATTGAATGGGTGAAGGCCTTCGTTATCGGACATTTGACACAATGTCTGGGCCTGAAGCCAAAGGAAGAGGGTGTGAAAGCAGACGAAGAAATCGATTCTAAGGTGGCCACCATGAATTTCAGTCTGTCCGTTATCAAAGTGCCTATAGCCAACGGTGAATCGGATGATGACGATGATGGCAACAGCTCTTCTGAGGATGAAGACAAAGAGGACGTCGATAAAAATAGTAAAGTGAGTTTTTTTTCAGTGCAAAATTCTGATAGTTGTGTTCCTAAAATCTAATGTGAAAGATCACACAAATGCAAAACCGGTTGCCAGAGTATCACTGACATCCGTCCATCAACACCTCCTGACACCTAGACATGTGTCTCAAATACTGTGACACCTGCAAAGTCCATCTGGAGCCCCGTGGGTCATCTTGTTTGGAGAGTATGTCTAAGGAATGTCAGAAACCATGTGACACGGTGACAGGGCGTGAGAAAGAGCACCAGCATGATTAGTTACCTTACTGAACAACGTTCTGACTAGCACCCATCTTACGACAATCCGTTTAAAGCATGTCAGTGCTATAAATCCCTACTGCACTATGTCCCAATTCCCTGTAAAATGTACATCTTTCCAGTTCAGGTCATACAATTTTTCATATTTTATTTGTACTGTAGAAGCACACTGGCCCTAATTCATTAGGCAACTGCTTTTTGGCATGCCTTTGGATCAGGTAACACAGTTCATATGTCATGCCCCCATGTGTCGCACAGCACTGCATTTCACATCTAGCTACAGTATGTGTCAGAGAGATGAACATGAATGCAAATTTGTACGTAAGTCTCGTGTAAACAATCGAATAAGATCTGAAGTGAAAACTGATGTTTCTGTGAGATAATTTATAGCTAAAAAGTTTGTTTTAGCAGACGGTTTTATATCTTTGATTTGATTTTCTCTTTGAGAGTCTTTCTTACAATTTGACCTAAACCATGTACTGTATGACCAGTTGGCAAGTCACTTAGCATTACACTACACCTTTCAATTGACTTCCCTTCATACACATGTGAATGAATGCAGGACAGGAACACAAACTTGTACAAATTTTGCTGCATTCCAGCGTTCAAGTTTGGTGAAGTCTGGCCTGCGAATTTGGTGCACGAAGATGCGTGACCAATAGGAGACTGATACGTCACAGCATGACCTCTTAGCCAGTTTAAAACAACACAAACTTTAAATCCACAAGATTGCAGTAAAATGGAGTAGAATGTTTATTTTCAGATTTTTGGTGCATGATTTGTTGAATCCAATGTGTTGGAGCAGATTTGGAACTAAAGTCTGTCGGACGGTTGGACATCGCTGGTCTAGTGTGCCCACAGCTTTGCTCGATTTTTCCACTTGGAGACAAGTGTGAGCCTCCCTCAAGCTCTTTGAAACTTGCCAGTTTCCAGATCAGCAGAGGATATTGAGTTGTTTGCGAAAAGTACTAATCATACCAGAAATTGACCTACAGTGTTTTCATCTGGACAGAAGACAGATGGAGATGAATCATCAACCTGCAGCACAGTGGACAAAGCTCCTGAGGTAGTAGAGGTGGAAGAAGAGGAAGAAGAGGACTCCACCGTCCCTGAGGACTGCTACACAGAGAGTGAGACATGAGCGATGACTTATCACTGTGTGTAGCATTGAATTATGTTCTTATTAATGTTTTTCTGCATTCCCAGACTGCATCAGGCGATGTCCTTGCTTGGAGCTTGACGTTGCCCAAGGTAAAGGGAAGGCATGGTGGAATTTCCGTAAAACCTGCTTCTCCATTGTGGAGCATAGCTATTTTGAAACCTTCATTATCTTCATGATCCTCCTCAGCAGTGGAGCTTTAGTGAGTCCATTGATAAAAATATATTTTTACTTGATTAACCACAGCCCACTGAAACCCAGTTTTTCATATGTATGTTTCTTTTTATTAGGCATTTGAGGACATATACAGTGAACAACGAAGAATGATTAAAATCATTCTTGAATATGCAGATCAGGTCTTCACCTATGTGTTTGTCATTGAGATGCTTCTGAAATGGGTAGCCTATGGATTCAAGGTCTATTTCACAAACGCATGGTGTTGGCTGGACTTTCTCATTGTTGATGTAAGTATTAGTTGTTCCTAATTCAACAGAATATTTTGAATTAAAGTACACTGACACTATTGTTTAACCAGCCTAAGAAACTTCATTCATCTGTGATCGTTAAGACAAACAGGTCCTTGTGATCCTTAAAGGTGCAATAGGTGATTGTCTTCAGAAACATTTTTGTTATACTGGTTGAAAGTCTCTTCGCATCCCGATAGCAATCATTAAGTTAAGTGGTCTAAATGTATTTGTCTGTATTTATATATTCTGTGGAAGGCGTAGGATCAAGAAATGTTAATCCGATCAAAATGCTCGGTCCGAGCATTTTAATATACTTTCCTACCTGCCTGTCAATGTATGTATTATCATACCTCTGCGCACCCAGTTCGCGCAGACAGGATACGTCATCAGCGCGTTCACGCACGTTGTGCAGACAGAGCGAGGATGGCAGGCAAACATCAACAACCCGATCTTCCTTCCTGGTATTGTAGTACTTTTAAAGATTTCTCACCAGTGAATGACAGATGATGTAGCCCAGCGGTTAATCTAGTCCTTGCACCAGCTCGTTAGAAGTGAGCTACGTGCATGAATTGGGAACCTGATGTAGCCTATTGTAGTAATGTTGTCTCTGGTCTGTGAGTGTAAATGCGTTCAGGGGGCGTGGCTTTGGACGGCGATTGCAGGGAGGGTGGGACGTTCGCTTTCAGTGCTATCAAGCTAAAGTTAGCATTTTCCAAGATCTCCTATTGCACCTTTAAGACAAATTTGAAAATCCATTAAAAATTCATGAATTCTTACAGTACTTTCATTCATTATCCTGGTGCTTATCCAGGACCAGGCTGCCCCTAACAGTGCAGATTACGGTTAATTTCTGAAATATTTTGAATATCTTATAACAGCTTCTACATTATTCTGCTATTAGTATGGATAGTGTACCGTATCTTAAAGCTAAAAGTTTAGTTCTTGTGTATTTCACTAATAATTCGGAATCATTGTGACTCGAGTTTGTCACAACAAATCCTATTTCCGTTTGAATTTGGTTCATATTTCAGTTGTTATTTTGCTTTTTATTGCACATTTCTGTACAGACTTGAATACACATTCACACAAAAAAAATCACTATGCAATTAAAAATATTTTTAAAGACTAACAACAAAGTTAGTTTTTTCTACAGAATGCAGTGACATCTGCAGGACACCAGTATACAAAAACACTTTAACAGCCACTGAAAAGAGAAATAAAGGCCAATGGCCATCATTCAAATGAAGAAACAGAAAATTGATTATTTTTAATTATAATTTTTTAATTAAAAATTTTTTTAGTAATATTTTACCCACTTTCTTTAGAAAATGTAAAAAAATATATAGATATTTTTAATGTCATATTTATGTGTTTTTTTAAATGCATATATTTTATCATAAATGGACTAGGCCATTTTTAACCCATCCATGATAAATAATATGGATTTTAAATGCAACAGAAGGGTTATTATTACTATTTTGAGTAAAGGCCTCAAGATATATTATTGATGAAAAATAACCAGCAATATACTTGAAGTATTTTAATGAATATTTCTGCAGGTGTCCCTGATCAGTTTGACTGCAAATATCTTAGGCTACTCTGAACTGGGGGCCATTAAGTCTCTCAGGACTTTGAGAGCGCTGAGACCTCTTCGAGCTCTCTCCAGGTTTGAAGGAATGAGGGTGAGTTTTCTGCTGTCCACCCTCAAATCCTTAATATTATTAGCTCTACTTGTTCTCACATTTCTTTTTGTATATTGTGCTGTTGACCATCTAATACATTTTCAAGTTTAAAACCATGAACTCCAGTGAAGGTTAACAGTTTAAGATTTGGTTCCAAGCTCTCAAGCTGTCAATATGCACAGGTGGTGGTAAACGCCCTGGTGGGGGCCATTCCATCCATCTTCAACGTTCTTCTGGTCTGCCTGATCTTTTGGCTCATCTTCAGCATCATGGGAGTCAACCTTTTTGCTGGAAAGTTCTACTACTGCTTCAACTCAACATCCGAAGAAGTTTTCCCAATCACTAAGGTCAACAATAGGAGTGAGTGCTTGGAGCTCACAGAGGCTGATCCAAATGTGCGCTGGATGAATATGAAGGTTACCTTTGATAACGTAGGCATGGGATACCTCTCCTTACTGCAAGTGGTGAGCCCTCTATAAACAAATGTGCATTCAACTGAAATGTTAAATAAATAAAAAAATCGGATACTTCAAAATATGTTTTCATTTGGTTTCCAGGCAACATTCAAAGGATGGATGGACATCATGTATAGTGCTGTGGATTCTCGTGACGTAACGTTGATTTCAGCCTTTTACTAAGAGATTGCTTGGCACAATCTCACATTTTACTCCAGTATGTGTTATTCTTAAGCATTGCTTTTGTTCTCTGTGTAGGTTGAAATGCAGCCGGACTATGAGTCAAACCTCTACATGTACATTTACTTTGTCATCTTCATCATTTTTGGCTCTTTCTTCACCCTTAATCTATTCATCGGCGTCATCATTGACAATTTCAACCAACAAAAGGCAAAGATAAGTGTCATATCACTTGGTCTTCTGGATTTGAAGAAACACTAAAACACCTTCTGCTATGGAATAATTGTCTTTATGTCTATACTTAGGAGGAACTGATATCTTCATGACAGAGGAGCAGAAAAAATACTACAATGCCATGAAGAAACTTGGCTCCAAAAAGCCACAGAAACCAATACCAAGGCCTACGGTAATATATAGTCTTTTTCTCAGATTAATTATTAAAATGAATAGACTTGAATCTGAGGATTAACAGCACCTTCTTCTCCTCGGGATGCTCTTCTCTTCTGATGTTTGAAGAACTGCTTCCAAGGTTTGGTTTTTGACCTGGTCACCAAGCAGTTCTTTGACATCTTCATTATGGTGATGATCTGCCTGAACATGGTGACCATGATGGTGGAGACAGATGACCAGAGTGAAGAGAAGGAACATATTCTGTTCCTTATCAACTTGGTCTTCATCGTACTCTTCACCGGGGAGTGCATTCTCAAGATCATCGCCTTGCGCTATCACTACTTTTCCATTGGGTGGAACATTTTTGATTTTGTGGTGGTCATTCTTTCAATCACAGGTAAGCCTGCTTTATTTATGGTAATCATTATGAAGTAGAAAATTAATCTTAATGGGTCAATGACAGGACGCTCATTTTTTGATTCCATGTATTTAAAATTCAAATACAATTAATGCAATGGCTTCATCCTCTATGCCAGGGGTGCCCAAACTCGGTCCTGGAGGGCCGGTGTCCTGAAGAGTTTAGCTCCAACCTCAATTAAACATACCTGAACCAGCTAATCAAGCTCTTAATAGGCATACAAGAAACTTGAAGGCGTGTTGAGGCGAGTTGGAGCTAAACTCTGCAGGACACTGGCGGCCCTCCAGGACCGAGTGTGGGCACCCCTGCTCTATGCCATTCTATTATGGGCATGTTTTTCTGAATCAAAATTAATTTAGATATTTTTGTTATTTATTTATTTTTGTCAGGCATAATGTCAGGGTAATTACATTAAAGAAAATAAAACACTAAAGGAATTAAAATTCTTGGAAAAAAAACTTTAGAAAACACTTATGACAAATTAATACTTTAACAAAACTGCTTCATTGCTTATTAATATTTGGAAAAACATTTGTTTGCTAGTCATGTAATGCAAAAAAAATTAAACAGGAAATTATATCGTAGTGACAGTGACAATGACAGTGTATTAAGGTCAGCAAGTCTCTTACAATAATAATGTAATTTTGACATTGTTATTACAATGCAAGTTTAAGATGGTAAAATGCCATATACTGTTATATATAAAACTTATTTAAAAATATCTATTAAGATATCTACACTTAAGTACACACAAATTTAGGGTGTAAGGAAAATACACAATCACTTTAAAGTAATTATATTAAAGTAATGTAATACATTAAAAGTGTCATGTAAATCAAGTAAATGTAAGTCAAGTGTTGAAAATGGCATAAACGTTTTCCAAATCAAATAAACACCAGCATGAATGCAAAGAGTACCTTTCACTTATTGAAGACAAGATTTTCCCTTATATATCATTGCTTATAATGTTTCCTTGTTGATTATTTCTCATCTCACAGGTCTTTTACTGGCAGATCTCATCGAGAAGTACTTTGTGTCACCTACACTGTTTCGCGTCATTCGACTGGCCAGAATCGGCCGCGTCCTGCGGCTTATCCGGGGTGCCAAAGGAATCCGGACATTACTGTTTGCACTGATGATGTCCCTTCCTGCCCTCTTTAACATTGGCTTGCTTCTATTCTTAATCATGTTTATTTTCTCCATATTTGGCATGTCCAACTTTGGGTATGTGAAAAAAGAAGCGGGCATCGATGACATGTTTAATTTCGAGACCTTCGGGAACAGTATCATATGCTTGTTCATGATCACAACATCCGCCGGCTGGGATGGATTGTTGGCACCTATACTCAACAGCCCACCAGACTGCGACCCGGATGTGGAGAACCCGGGATCGCCTGTCCGAGGAAACTGCGGGAATGCTGCGGTAGGCATCGTCTTCTTCTGCAGCTACATTGTCATGTCCTTCCTCGTCGTGGTCAACATGTACATAGCCATTATCCTGGAAAACTTCAACGTAGCGACCGAAGAAAGCAGCGACCCCTTGTGCGAAGATGACTTCGAGATGTTCTATGAAACCTGGGAGAAGTTCGACCCCACCGCCTCTCAGTTCATCGCTTACAGTAGGCTGTCTGAATTCTGCGACACGCTGAAAGACCCCCTGAGAATACCCAAACCGAACACCCTTAAGTTGATCACAATGGACCTTCCCATGGTCCCTGGCGATAAGATCTACTGTCTGGACATTCTCCTGGCCCTCACTACAGAGGTGCTGGGAGATTCTGACCAGATGGATGCCATGAAAGCAACTATGGAGGAGAAATTCATGGCCAATAATCCCTCGAAGGTTTCGTACGAGCCCATCACCAGCACTCTCAGACGGAAGCAAGAAGAAGTGGCCGCTTTGACCATTCAAAGTGCCTACCGCAAGCACGTCCTCAAACGCGGCCTCAAACATGCCTCATATATGTATAGAGAGAAGATGAACTCAAAGAGACAAGGTGAAGAGGCTCCAGAAAAAGTGGGGATGATAGTTAAGAAAATGAGCCATCTGTATGGAGATCAAGCCATTGAGGATGACAAACCTATGAGTTTCTCCTTCTCTCAACGTGGGAAACCACAGTATGGGGTTAAGCATCCCTCGGTGAGAGTTCAGAGCGATGTGGTCTTGCACTCTGCCCCTTTTCCCGCTCCTGACTCCTCAACCGCTGCGGAAAACTGGAGTGAGTCCATTGTGTAACAGGTTTAAGCCATACTGTACACTTAATCTTTGGAAAGCCCAGCAATACAGAACCCCTTCAGGAGATTGTTTGTTCAGGGTTATACTTCGGCGCACAACAGCCAGTATAAAGGAAATTCATGGAGTCAGTACGGCGAATGGCAACGAGTTATAATCAATATTACTGATGCAATCGATGGTTCCTCTGAGTACTGCCCTTGAGAAGATGATCACCAATTGTTTGTCTAATGGCACTGGAAATGGTTGGGCTCTTAGTGCAGACATCAATGATTTTCAAGCACAGAGCCTGAAATGACAACATTTTTAAAAGAAAAAGGGTAATGATTACTAATCGTTCAAAATTAATTTAACAGGAAGGAAAACCCATGACTTGCCATGATACCTGGCAAAGCCTAAAATAAATCGTGTTTTAAGAGTATATTACAGATCATTCTTGTAGTAGTCTGACTTTTACTTTTAATCTGAATTTTTCACAAGTAAATGTGACTAGTATTCAAAATAAACCCATTTGCACTAAATAAAATGAACACTGGTATAATGGCCTGATAATCATAAATATAAAGTATTAGAGTTAATAGTTAACTGTAAAAAAACATGTAATATTATGTACATTTGCCTTTACTAACAGCAGTAAATTTGTTTTTTTAGTACTTTAAACCTTAAATAAAATAAAAACAGAATCTCTAGTTGGCCCAAAGACAAAAATATGACTCTAAGATTAACTAAGTCAAACCATAAAACACATAATCTGTAAAAGAGTCTTCCGAGCAGTTAGCTACCCAGCTGAACATATTGTAAATATGGATTCCGTAATGTTTAAATTGCCTAATGAGCCTTTTTGGTGTGCGGGATGTACTTGCAAATTGTTTATTGCAAGTATATAGTCTGTGAAAGCCTTGGCTTATTTATGTAGGTTATTTTTTTTATTTTTACTTTTAGATATAATTTGTTATGAGCCAGTGTTCTGAATGTCAGGTTGTTCAGCTCAGTTGTATAGTGATAATGGATATTATAGATGAAAATATGCAAAGGATTGCTAGAACAGGGCATTTTATGTTGGAAAATCTACATGTATGAATGGATGTGTCAGGGGTCAGAAGTAAAAAAAACTAGCCATCTTTTTCTAAGCATTGTGTGGAGACTGTGTATGAAGTTCTGTGGACACAGTTCTCATGTCTGCTATAATGCTATAATCCAAAGTCATTTCTCAAGACTGACCTAATGTGACTGTTAGCATCCCTATCATGTTTTACTGTACCTATACTTATCCAGCATTTACAGTTACTCGCTCATAAAATTTTTGTCATTTTGATTGCAAAGTTAACCATTTATCTGTCTCTCACGTAAGCGATTGAAACTTTTAACAGGTTTTTGTTTTTTGCTGGCAGGTTAAGAGTTTTTGGTAAGTTTTTTTTTTCATCTGCTTTTTATTTAAATTTTTTTATTGAATTGGTGAAACATTTTGTACCTTTGAGGATACATTTCATGTGATTACACATGCACTATGCTACCAATTTAATGAAGCCCTCCAAGCTAAATTTTTGGAACACCATCCAGCATTTACAGTTACTCGCTCATAAAATTTTTGTCATTTTGATTGCAAAGTTAACCATTTATCTGTCTCTCACGTAAGCAATTGAAACTTTTAACAGGTTTTTGTTTTTTGCTGGCAGGTTAAGAGTTTTTGGTAAGTTTTTTTTTCATCTGCTTTTTATTTAAATTTTTTTATTGAATTGGTGAAACATTTTGTACCTTTGAGGATACATTTCATGTGATTACACATGCACTATGCTACCAATTTAATGAAGCCCTCCAAGCTAAATTTTTGGAACACTTAAACCTGAAGTTTCTGATGCTTTCAGACTTTTGTTCATGACATTTCTTTCACTTTTATTATATTTCTTTGTCGAATGCAAACCAATGGATAAGGGCGGAGAACAGAGAGATGGAGGATTACTAGGACAAATGTAACTTATCCATAATTCAGTTTGTTCATGCGATAATAATGTGACAGAGATAAAAAATAATAATGCACAAGCAGACAATTTCTATATTTGGAGAATAACTGAATGCTAGTATTAGTAGAAAAGCATTTACATGCATCTTTTTATTAAACTGTACAAGACAAATTAATAACAATATTAATCAAAATCTACTTAATGTTATGCAATGATCAATATCTTGCTGATTATTTAATTTTCTAATTAAATCAAATTGTGAAATTTTTGTTTAATAGTTTTTAGACGTCTTTTAATGTGTTGCTTACCATTACTAACACTCTGTTAAGTGCACTGAATGTATTGACACCTCACAGTATCTGTCACTTGCTGAATGCATGTAATCTTGAAACATTTGTAAATGTTATTGTATATTCTTTCTCTGTTTACATGACTGAAATAAACTTTTTTTTTTTTAATGTTCAAACAATATGTAATGCAAATAATAAACGGTAAATTTAACTGTTACATTATCAAAACTGAATATTAAAAAATAGCTATATTTTAACTTCCAATCTGCTGTTTGCTTGTCACTTTTTCTATTGCAAATTGTCCAGCTGATGGGGCAAACGTACGCCACCCTGTGGTCAAAATACTTTCTATTTATAGTATTGAGATGGCTTTTAAACAGCAATGGTTTTATTTTTACAGTCCATCAGATTTAAAACATCATTTGGATGATCTTACCCCAGAAAACACTTTAAAAGACTAAAGTAAAAAGGCATTAATATCTGTTGAAATGAATAAACTGCATGTACTGTAGAAGTAAATGAAGGCTTCAAGTGTACTGAATACTTCAGACAAGGCATTAGTGACTCTCTCTCTCTCTCTCTCACACACACACACACACACACACACACACACATATTCTGATCTATACACATAGACACATATGCCACTCACTGGATGTCGTAGAACTACTGCGGCATCCCCTGGATCACAGCCGGCCAAGTGCCACGCATACAAATCAGGTCGGAGGTCAGCTGTGAAGCGTGACCTCAGGACAGGCGGTCAGTGTGTTCACTGCATCTCTTTCACTCTGATGAGTGGAAGCCGAGTGGTGTTAATATGCCCATTCATTCTCACTGCCATCTGAGTGACACTCTCATTGTCGAGGGTTTATTATTGGAGAGAATATTCTTGAAATAAACCCTCATCATTTGTAAAGTCACTGAAAGTAGACGTTTTAAACCAATTTGACTTGGTTTGTAGTTTTAAATGTCTATTTGGAGAGAATCTTAGCATTAGTTTTGTTTCATGGTAATCAGTGTGACACGCATACGGCATAAAGAAATCACTATATCATAATACATGTACTATAACGTATTTAATATTTGCTTGCTTTCACTTTCTTTGTATTTATTTTTCCCTGGTTTCACCCATCTTATTGTATTTTATTCATACTTTCAAGGTATTCACACTTGTATTTCATTTATTTTTTTATGTTTTGTCCTCTTCCGTGTCGTTAACCTATAACTTTTTAATAGTCAAAATCTGAATACATTGGTAGTTTCTTCTCTCTCTCTCTTTTTTTTGGCTTTATTTAATTATATATTTATTTTAGGGCTGTTTATCAGTAGAAACTGGGGACAGGTCATTATTGTGGAGAAAGGATTGACACACAACACAGGCCAGAACCTTATTAATCCAAACAAACACCGCTGTGTCTGGAGGATATGGAGGACACTAACCGCTAAGTCACAGATCCGGCCTATATTAGGTAACTTTTCAGAACAAACATGTGGGAGGTGATTCGTTAAGTGATTACTGAATGCATTACTCATTTCTCAGCATTTTTAGGATGGAACAACCTTTGTTCAGGTAAAGTTAGGGTGACCATACGTGCCATTTTCCCAGGACGCGTCCTGGCCAGGATTTGTTTTGGCTTTGTTTTCATGCTTGCTGAAGGCAATGATCGAAAAGTAGTTTGACCAATAACATGCAAGCATTGTACATAATGGACCAATCATGGCGTGATTGGTCCATGATGAGAAGGTTGGATCTACGGTCAAAGCGATGCAATTACGCGTACATATTAGGTTTGTTCGACTTAAAAGCAGTGCAGCTCAGACCGATCAGTGTTTGACATCAAAGTACCTCGAGAGCGTTTCGAAAGCATAACCGTCTGTATGGTACTTTGATGTCATACACCGATCGACTGCACACGCAAACAAAGCCAAAACCTAGATATTTTAGGCAATATAGAAATCCTGGCCAGGACGCGTCCTGGGAAAATGGCACATATGGTCACCCTAGGTAAAGTGTGCATGCAGCCTTTATGTAAGCTAAGGAAGCACTGGAGAAGCTCGTCCAGTCAACGAGTGGTGCCTCCAAAGCAAAGAAGCCGCAGCTGCCTGAAGAGATGCAACATGAGATGACTCAAAACTGTGATGAGTAGCCTGTGGAATCAGAGAGCGGGTGGGATGGAGTCAGTACATTCCAGGGTAGATGTGTAACATCGCCCCCTTTGAAACAAGAGTTGACGAGAAGTGGGAACAAGGTGGAGTTTGCTTTAAAGGAAGAGCACAGCTTATCCTGGTTCCCAAACCGTTTAAGGACACAGAAATACAGGTCTTGAGTTTGTGCAGAAAAGTTAACGCCACAAGTGGATCAATGATGTCAAAAGTTCAAGAAGAGTTTACAACGAAAGGGTCAAAGGTCATTGTGAACATGCAGCAGGTGGCGTCAGGGGCAGGTGCCACTTCTTTGCCTAAAGGTTGTCAAGTATACATTATGGTGCTAGCAACACCAAGGCCGTGGGATCAGTCTGACTCTTTCTACAGATTTTAATCTAGCAGCCAAGATTTTCATGCTTCCATTAAGCTATTTTATTTTTGTGTGTCTGATTGTGACACCGTCTTACTAACAAAGTCAAAGGTAAAGTTTAAAAAAAGATACAGAGTAAATAGAGGGTGATATCCCATATCCAGTCGGCAGAGTAGCGGAAGCGAGTCGGTAGACAGTGTTCTCTATATAGAACGTGATATTTAAATGTGTCCGGAATGTAAAGCTGTCTACTTAGATATGGGATCGTAGCAGCATTGCGCCAACTCACCTTAACTTGAGATGGAACTATCTCCATTTTCTCCATTACAATCAGTGATATGATACTTCAAGCTAATTGCTAACATTCACTTAGAAATCGTTAATGCTTTGATCGACATTTCAAGAGGCTCACAGTGCCATCCGCCTTAGTTTTCGAAGCGGAAGTAAACTATTTCCTGTGAATGTCAGAGACTTCCGATTCATTAACGGACTGTTTTTGTAGCGCTAAAATAACTCAAAGCTTTTCAAACATGCTCGAATCATTAAAAAAATTCGAAAAACTCGAATACAGCTTCTTTAGAAAATATCTTGAATTTATCAATTCAAATGGCGCCATCTTGTGGCTAGAAATTAAATGACAACGTATTCTCATACAAAACACAGCAGTATATAATATGTCTCTTACTATTCCTTATTATTAAGTTGGTATTTGGAGGAATGATGCTGTTCCTAGATCCACCTGCCAGAGCTTTCTTAAGGGAGTTTTGGTTTCTCACACTTGACTGACAGGTGCCAAGTTCAGGCGGTATAGACAGTCATCAGAATGCCCAGTATGAACAGCTGAGGCATCATGGGGGATTTTCCTCTGGCACTTGCTTCCATTCCGATTGTAACCACAGGGTGGTTCTCGGGGATTGAATGCTTGTGGTGCCTCTCAGTTTTGTTCTCTCTCTGTAGATGTTTCTCTGGCAAGCTGATCTGAGACCAGAATCTGCGAAAAGAGACAGACTGGCTCTTGGTAAACCAAATGCAGAAAACATTGGTTTTGAGCTCAGCGTGGCCTTATAAATGGAGTGGGTGGTCTAATAAATCATTATCTTACCCATTAGGGGAAACACTTATGGACAACTTATATGGAAAAAGAATAACATTACATTAATATTGTGTGAATCTCACAAAGAGATCATAAATTTTACTCCAGAATCAAAAGAAAATGAATATAGGCCTACATTTTGCATGAGAAATATAGCCTATTTTAGGACATTTAAGACATTATGCGACATTATTTACAAATGTTTCAATGGTCTACTGCAAAAAAAATAGCATTCTAATTACTGTAATGTGAAAGAAATCTCACTATCATTACTGTAATATAATTTATAATGTCCAGAAAATATAATTTATGTAATATATATGCACACACACACACACACACACATCTATTGGCGGTCAAAAGTTTTGATGTTTTGATGTTTTTGGACGTTTGAAGCTTGGATGTTTTTTAAAACGACAACAACCATTTTTTCAAATGTTATTACAATTTAAAAGTATTGTTTTATATTTCAATATATTTAATGTAATTTATTCCTGTGATGGCAAAGCTGAATTTTCAGCAGCCATTACTCCAGTTTCACATGATCATACAAAATCATTCTGCTGATATGCTGATTTGCTGCTCAAGAAACTTATTATAATCAATTTTGAAAACCGTTGTGCTGCTTAATATTTTTGTGGAAACTGTGATGCACTACCATTAAAAAGTATGTGGTAAGATAAAAGAAAGAAAGAAAGAAATGATACTTACATTCAGCATACATTAAATTGATCAAAAGTGACAGAAAAAAATATTTATAATTGCATAAAAATTCTATTCTTTTGAACTTTTTGTTAATCAAAGAATCCTGAACAAATCACAATTTCACCACAATTGTTTTCTAAAGGGATTGTAAATAAGAAATGTTAAAGTTATAATCAGCATAAATTGCCATGATTAATTTTAACTAATACTGTTTATATTTAAATAGACAGTGGGTTTTAGATGTGCCTAATTGTCATGAACATAAGCTTACAATGAGGAAAAATATTATGGTATTACAACAGCATTCATTATCTCTAGGCAAAATATACTTTTTATTTCTTTTGTTTTGCTAGTAAAATATGACCCAGATCTTGCTTGACAGACTTGTAAGATTCACCATTCACTATTATCTGTCTAATCTGTTATCGAACTAATTAATTATCCTGCATTAACTGTCACAGAACACACTGGTACACTTTGGTCCTTTACCGATAAGGCAAAACAGCCATGAGGTTCAGATAAACAGATTGTATTCTGTTTTTTTCCCGCAAGGGATTAAACTATTAATGTCACACTGACACTTCACAACCCCACTGCTGAATATTACACACAGGCCAACACCACATCTGAATAGGAAAAACCTCCCGCATCCCCACAGTGACAGCAAACACGTATATGACCTGATTTACTCTCATAATTATTGAGAACATGTCCTTTTGGAAGGAGATGACACCATTTACAGATTACGTGGCAATGCTACATGCGTCTTCTTATTGTATAGACTAGTGCTGTGCCAATGACAGCCACCGGATTAATGTATAAGCTGAGTGGTTTGTAAAACGATGACCTTTCTTTGTCTTAGTGCCAACATCATCCCAGAGTCATGGAAATAGCCATACACATAAATGACCGGAACCACTACGCTGGTCCGTATGGTGTCTAAATACACCTAATGCATAATAAAACATAGTTCTCATGGAAACTCTCATGTTTCAACTCTCATGCATTAAGATGCATCAATACATGTGTATGTCACATATAAATATCAATACCTGAGCCAGAAAAACAAACATTCACAAGCTTTTAACTAAGCCTGCAAGAGTTTGTCTACCCTGAGCGAAATGGCTAGAGGTATGTCTGTGATGCTTTCTGTTGCATGTTATTTGTAGCACTTAGGACATGGATATCATATCTTATTTTTGACATCTCCCTATTTAGTTATATATTTATTACATGTATTATATATTTTTTTCTTACCTGTAAAAGTAATTTTATAGTTTAAAGAGGATTTAAAAAATCTTGATTTCATTGGTTATTTGGTTATTTTTTCAGGAGCTTTGAAACAACAATGTTGCCGATGAAAAATACATTTCTTCTTTTCTTCTCCTAGCATTAGTGCTATTGTCGGTGGTGCTGGTTAGTTTGTTGGTGAACCAGGGGAGAGCATCAGAAAACCAGCGGCTTTTCAATAATGCAGTCATTCGTGTACAACACCTGCACCAGCTGGCTGCAAAAATGATTAACGACTTTGTAAGATTCTCATTAAAATCTATTCAGAACTAGTAGATTCTAAACTGTAATTTAGAGCAAACATTATTGGTCACACCTATTTAGTGAAATATGAGCTTAGGACTTTGATAACTCATCTGCGAAACTTCTATTTATTTAGTTATTTGAGTGAGTTGAATGTATTATAAATAATACATTTTAAATACAATACTAAATACAATCTGCCTTTTGTTATCAAGGAGGACAGCCTGTTGACTGAGGAACGCAGACAGCTGAGTAAAATCTTCCCTCTGTCTTTCTGCAATTCTGACTACATTGAGGCGCCCACTGGAAAAGATGAAACACAGAAGAGCTCTGTGAGTAAACTGTATAATTAAAAATGAACTCCCAACATGTTTTGTCCCAGGGGTTTTCGAACTGGGGGTCTGGGGACCCCCAGGGGGCCGCAAGGGGTATTATGGGGTCTGTGGAAAATTTTGGAGAAAAACAGTGTAAAAATATAAAAATAAATAATAATAATAAGATTTAACTAAGTACGTTAATATGATTATATATATGAATAACCAATAGAATAAAAAATAAAAAATAAAAATAAGTTATTTAAATAAATGCATAAATTACATCTTGTACTACAGTGAGCAGTAAAAGTAATAACGAAATAAAAGTTTAATATTTTCCAAATAATATTTTAAACATATTTATAATATTAATTTTCACTGTGTTGGGTCTTTATAAATATAAATATATAGCTGCCTTTTAAATTTTAGGATGGGTTCCCTCTCATAAGGATGATCATATTTGGGGGTACGTGCAATCTGAAATATCGAAAATCCCTGTTTTTATTCAACAATATATACAACTATAAAACAAATAGTATCAAACAAATGAAAGAATACAATATGAGTACATGCATGACACAGGTGAAATATTGTTGTTGTTTTCACACAAGTGGATGACAATTTTACTCTTAAATTGCTTATAAATCAAAGAAATCGTTAAGAACATATTTACCAACCACAGTAGATGCTAAGAGATTAACTGTTTCCATCATTACACATTTTTGCATATCATAGTTTGGGAAGCACTTGGAATTGATCAAATGGGCAGCATAAACATCAAAAATGGCCAGTGGTCTGAAGCCTCCGATTTGATTTATTTATTTTTTCTTTGTTCAGATGTTGAAGCTTCTTCACATCTCTTTTCGCCTTATTGAGTCCTGGGAGCTCTCCAGCCAGACCCTGAGCGGAACCGTCTCAAACAGCCTGACTGTCGGGAACCCCAACCAGATCACTGAGAAGCTGGCCGACTTGAAAATGGGCATCAGTGTGCTCATCAAGGTAAGAAAGACAAGCTTTAGGCTACTTTTATTTTTTCACACAATATGTCTAGTGGTCGTACCAGGACGTGTGACAGCATCTTCACATCTTCAGATCTTATTTGGACAGCTATAAGATCATTTTGCATTTGTATCTGCTGCAGGGATGTCTCGATGGTCAACCAAACATGGATGATAACGACTCCCTGCCGCTGCCTTTTGAGGACTTCTACTTGACCAAGGGGGAGAACAACCTCAGAGAGAGCTTTCGTCTGCTGGCTTGCTTCAAGAAGGACATGCACAAGGTCGAAACCTACTTGAGGGTTGCAAATTGCAGGAGATCCCTGGATTCCAACTGCACCCTGTAGAGGGCGCCGGTGTATTGCTAGTCAATGCCTGTACATTTGTGTTTTGCTGCAAATCCAAGACCAGTTTAAGTCCTTAAAACCTCCTTAGGTAATTACAGTCTGGTCTTATATATGCAGGAAATGTCAACCAGCCATGGCTAGGTCTGTGTTTTCTTTTTCTCTCCCATATTTAAACCTTACCTATTGTATTTATTCTTCTCATTGGGGAGTGCTCATAAATTAAAGCCGTTCCTTTAAAACGTAAAGGATGGATCTGATATAACATTTCACAGTGGTGCTAAGCAATTTATGACAATATTTTCAAATATAGCCAAACTGACCATAGTCAAAGTGCTAACAATATGTTCTAGTATTTTATGGCTCAAAAAGGGGGCTAAAGATCAGTTTTACATTGAAATTTTAATTTAAATGGATAGGTTCACTCTGTGTATGCATGTAAACATTTGTCTGTCTTATAGAGTATGCTCTTATTATTAGCGCATCGTATTATCTTCAAGCGCTGTGTCTTTCTCCATTAAAGTTTTAAATTGCATCCAATACTCTTGATCTGTGTGGTTTAATTTTTACACCTAAAATTTTGACTGGATTTTCAGATCAGAATCTATGTTGTTGTGCCCTATCATGCGCTGTAATGCGTCCCAAAGCAATGAACAAGCTAAAATTGACCGAAATTTTTACTGTTGCTATAAGCTACTAACATTGGTACATTAAAACGAGACATGCCAAAAAATATACATGTAAATATATAATATTAAAAATAAAAGCAATATAGTCGACGCAATGTCGCGGGTCTCTACATATTAACCGGATGAGACAAGATTACATTTTAAAAATGTTTATGAATTATCTTGTTTTATTATTGTGAACGCGTTCAGAACGTTTGGAACGTGCGTAGTTAGTACATCACCGAGGAAACTCCAGTTTGTTCAATCCTTTCAGAATCCTTCCACTGATCCAATCACAGCGCATTACGTAATATGACGTCCAAGAGCGCAAAATTCGATTCTGTTTACTGAAGTCGTAGACGGGTGGCGCGTGAACTGATTATTCCGTTTTGCCGTTTTAATTTCAGTTATATGTTTTATGAGGTAACCACACCGTTGTCGAGTTTAAACTTTATTTAAAGTCCATATCTCATGGATATTGAGGTCGATATAATTTAGTTTAAAGTCCCTCTCGAAAACAACAAACATATTTTTGTTTGGGACATTCAGCCAACATTTTCAGAGGCTTACATTTATGTAAGTGTATTGTGTTGTGCTGTGTTATATTATTAGATTTCATCGTACTATTCCTTTTATCTAATGAATGACCAATAATATACCTTTCACTTGCTCTTTAAGTCAGATTACGTTTAACCTTTGCTCAAAAATGTACATAAGCATTATGTTTGCATATCAACGAAGTCGTAGATTGGTTAGCTTTGGACTTTTAGGGATTTTTAGTGCAAAATCACCAGTAATCGCATACATGTACCAAACTTTTAATTCAACTTCTCATCTGACTTTTTAGGAGTCCCTGTGGAGCTTGTATTCAGCCTTTGGAGCTCTTTAACTGTTGAGGGTCTGTCCCAATGCCACGGTGGCTGAACCTGTGTTCTATGCACTGGTGAAGTTCTAACGTTACTCATCGGCACAGGCATCCAAAGCTTAGCGGGCCACTGATGAACAGTGCCTTTTCCAAAGTTCTCCTTTAAAGGTAGCCTAATGTATTACAGATAAAGTGAAGTGACGTGGCCCATACTAGGAATTAGTGCTCTGCATTTATCCCATCCAAAGTGCACACACACACAGCAATGAACACACACCTGGAGCAGTGGGTAGCCATTTTTTGCTGCGGCGTGGAGCAGTTGGGGGTCCGGTGCACCTCAGTCGTGGTATTGAAGGTGGGAGAGAGCGCTGTACATTCACTCCCCCCACCAGTATGAGACTCAACCCCGCAACTTTTGGGTTACGAGTCCGACACTCTAACCATTAGGCCACGACTTCCCCTTATAAAACTGTAAATGTGATAAATACAGATAAAGCTGTAGCTGTTAATGTGATTTGCACATGTTTTACAGATTGGCTACTTATTAGATTTACTTTTAAGAAGGTTTGAGTGTTTGAGTTTGAGAAAATATATTTCTTATTCTTTCTTTCAACCTCTCCCTCAGGTCCGAATGAGTACGAAGCAGAATCTGTCCTTTCTATAGCACTAAACCTCTCAGCCTTTCCAAATGTCACAACCTGGCTAATCACTATCTGGGCTTTGGCGGCTGGTCTACTCGCATTATTACTGTAAGCAGCAATATTGATGATATAGACTCTTCATTTTTCCCTCAAGGCTAACTGTGCATCTGTTCATGACTGGTTTGTAAACCAAACATTTTTGTTTCAACAGTTGAAGGACATCTCAAAGTGTGTGGACGCAGGGTGCCAAGAAGAAACAGATGACCAGAGTGTGCTTTTAAAATATGGATGCATAGCAGAGTTGACCTTCCCACAGCACCGAGTGAGCTGCCAGGGGGTCGGTGTGGCGGAGGAGATAATCGACAACGATCCAGGTGAGGTCATACAGACTTGGCTTGAGGCATGCAACATGCTTTATTTTTTTAGAAGGTTATTAAAGTTCTAGAATTGTGATCTCATGTGCACTTAAATATATTTATAAAAAATATATCTCTATAATAATAATACATATTTATAATGATAATAATAATTACATTTATATTACGTTTTAAATAAATAATTAAAATCATATTTAAATTATGTATCTTGTTTGTCTGTGTCTTATCATATTTTTAACATGTTTATTAATTTGTTTATTTAGCTTTTTAAATAGCCCTACATGACAGCATGCAACAATAGCTATTAATCAGTAACATCTGCTAAAATGTTGAATTCTTTAGATCCAGAGGAATAGCTGAGAAAAAGAGGGACACTAATGAAACGTGCCAAAGACAAAGCTGTGGTGGCTGCCTTTGAAAAGGTGCTTCTCGTGATCTTGGGTAAGTATTTCCAGCAACCTACTGTATACAGCCATTATACAACACATTGCAATCTGTGGTAATATCCATTTCATGTCATTAATGTCCCATAGGAAACGGGAAAGTAGCAATTGAGATCATGTACGATCCAGATGAGATCCTTCCAGAGGAGAACTCAGAAGGAGTCATAAAAGTAAGTGTTCCTTCAAGATCTTTGAACATTCTGGTCAATGATGTATTGAATTTATTCAATTTACAGAGAAATAAATGTATGAAAATGTGTTCCACGTCTACTTAAATCAGCTCATAAGGTTTCATTGGTCAGTAATTTTTAGTAATTTTCAATAAACTTTCAAACAAATTTTTCAGGGTCAGTAATTGCAATCATTGCAATGAGGAACTAGCCAGTCACTTTCAGTTCTTATCCGGTTGGTCAGTGGTTTAGCAACAGCCAATCAGAGAGCTATCTAATAGCCAATTACTTTATGTGGCAGGTAAATGACATCTCCTGGAATGAGTATGAAGGTGCTGACAGTAATACTGAGGAGGATTTCCCATGGGACCTCACAGTGGACCTCCCTGATTGACACCCACTCAGCTTTCTCGACCCACACAGTTGCCAATGTTTTCCAGATAAGTGACCACTGAAAATTATATAAGTTTTCTCTTTAATGTTTGGTATTGACCATAATGTGTACAGCATTACGGTCATCCTCTGTGGTTAACCTCCCAATTTCAGTGCAACTGACCTCAGATTCCTCTTCTCTATTTCCAAAGCAATTCTCTGTTTTTTTATGTGGCTGATACTACCAAGGTCACACAGGTTGAGGTTTAAAGGTCAGGTCAGATGTGAAGCCAAGAAAGTCATGTATTTCATAAGGACTTCAGGGAATCCAAAATGCATTTCTTTATAACTTTAAAAAAAAATCTCTTGTGTACAAAGTATGATCAGCCTCTTTGTTTGACATATTTGCACTACCTTAGAATACATTAAGACAGGTTTTAGTATGTTCTCATTAAAATAGGTTTTTGTTTGTTGTGTTAAATAAAATATATGTGTAGCAGTGGATTTTAATCATATGTGCCTCTCTTTTATTTATTGCTTTTGCCTTGCTGCATTTGTTCAGTTGACTGGCTTTTTTCCTTTGTCGAGTAGATTTTTAATGTGTTTTGGGTCCAGGTTTAAGAATAATATCAGTAGATCCTTAAATCAGGTTACCCAGTTTACCTAAAATTCCCTGTGTCTATTCATTGGTGTGATTATAAATTCCTTTTTACACACAGATGAGGTGCTTCTAAAGTTAAATGTCACTAGGAGGCAGTGTCTGCTGCAATTCAGTTGATTTGTACAATGACTTTTTTTTACTAGACATACATATTGCTACAAAGAAGATTTAAATAAATAATCTCAGCAAGCCATGGGCAAAAGTGGGGGTATACTAAAAATTCGATTTTTAGTATAGGATGTGGGTGAACCAAGTCTTTAAATTATACAGAGTATATCATCATATTTATGATCATATTGACTAATTAGTATGCTGTCCAATTAAATTAGGCAATATACAGATGTACAAGGGCTATACTCATCTATATTTTGAATCTGTTTTTATTTTTATATTATCCATTTCATTTTCATTTAGTCAAAGTTTTAGTAATTTTGTTTAGTCAGTTTTTGTTTTTTATGTGTCTGTAGTTTTTTCCATTAATTTGTATTTAGGTTTTAGTTATTTTAGTACATCAAGTTAAACTAAGTTAAAATGAGAAATATTGGTAATAGCTGATATATAAATATACAGTCAAACCAAAATTTATTCAGACAACTTCAACATTACACACATGATCACAGTTTATTTTCTATAGTTTAGAAAATGGTAATAAAATATGACAAGAACTCGGAGTTAAACTGTGTCAGAACAAATTAATCTTGATAATGTCAGATAACACTTAAGCAAAACATGGTCAGGTCAAAGTGTCTGAATAATATTTGTTCCCAAATTTTTATTAATTTTACTGTCCACTGTATTACTGTATACGTTTTGGGTATAATATGTCACAGTTTACTTTATTTTGCTATCCTCACTTACATAAATGAACTATAGTGTCCCTCACACTAGTGAACAAAATATGAAAAATGATATCTGCTGTCTGAATAATTTTTGGTTTGACTGTGTGTGTATGTATATATATATATATCTGTCGCCTCACGTACCCAAGTTTGGGAACCACCGTTCTACATTAAATATTTAGCTAACAACAGTCTGTTACCTAGCAACAGTGTATGTTAAGGTTAGCTCAGTCAACGTAGGCTAACATTAACAGGTGTTGACATAAAATATGATTATCCTGACCTGAGCTAATTTACTGAATCAACCATCTCCTTTCTTTCTTTCTTTCTTTCTTTCTTTTCAACGCCATTCTCATATATCCGCTCAACCAATCACAGCGCACCATTCCATGCACTCTAGACACCCGGCATCCTAGTTTTCCTCATCTATTTTGTACTTTGTGATCAACAAACAAACTTAGGGCTGCACAATAAATTGCATGTGATTGTCATGCGCATCTCATCAGTAAAGCCGGTTCTGTGATTAATAGTAAATCTCTATCACGTGCTTTCAGATGGAGCGGCATTTAATACACAGAGCCTTAGATCACTGCTATATCGCGTTCATAATCGCAGATGAGTCGCATTCGATTATAAACCGCGATATTGCGTAGCTTGTCAGTGTAAGTGTTTTTATTAAATGCCATTAATGTTTTTGTTAATACAGCGTATAGCACTAGTCAACTAAATGAATGTAACATGGCAAAGATGAATGCACTTTTGGAAGTTGAATGTAAGGGAAATAAAATTTATTTTATTGCTGTAATTAATTTATAGTGTTAACAAGATGACCCGCTGAATTCATTTTGGGAGCAACGACTGATTGAATGTATTTTTAGTCCAGTGCCTGTATATAAGATTAGTATTGACCAAGTTCAGAGGCTGTCATATGTGGATCAACTTACTCTGTTGTGTATATTCAACAGTTTCAGTATGAAAAATAACTTTTATATCGATTCAATGGATTTATTGCATTTTGAAGAAAAAAAAGTGTCATGGATTTATTGCATTTTGGGAAAAAAGTAATACAATTTTATAATAAATCTTTGAAAATCTAAATCTGGATTTGAATTGTTAATGTTATTATAACCTAAAGATGCTATGTGAAAGTTTGAAACAGAAAATAGGGGTTTTCATCTTGCCACTTTCTTGGTAAAGAAAACACATTTTTACTCAAATTAATAAAAATGGATTTATAGCGTTTTGGAACCAAACTCTTCATATATATATATATATATATATTATTTTTTAATTCAAGTACCAAAGTTTTACTTAACTACAATAACCCTTTTAAATAGGATTATTTTTGAATAGATGAAGATTTTTGTTGTTCTCATATGAGTGTAATTCATAACGTTTTTTTATGTATACCTATGTTTAGGCTTAAACGTGCATGTATTGGTTTGTCTTCTTTTTTAATGCTTGTGGTTTAACGCATTGCTGTATTAAGTAATGAGTAAGAGATAATTTGTTAATGAACATTTAAATAAATAGAAATAGAAGCTCTTCAGCATATTTTAATGTATTTACTTGACTTACTAAGGTAAGTTCTTTTACCATTGAAAAAGTTAAAAAATAAAGTAATTTCTTTCTTTTACTAATTTTGAAAGAGTTATCCATGCTTTTATCACCAGTAGGTTTGACTATTGTAACTCTCTTTATTTGGGGATCAGTCAATCTTCTCTAAAGCACCTTCGGATGGTTCAAAATGTGGCTGCCAGAGTCATAATGGGAGTTTGACAGCATGAACATATGACCCCTGTCCTAGGCTCTTTACATTGGTTACTTGTGCGCTAGGGTTAATTTTAAAGTGCTCTTATTGGTTAAGTCTTTAAATGGTTTAGAACCCCTATACCTCTCTGATCTGTTGATAGACCACCAACCAGTAAGAGCTCTTAGGTCTGCCAATGTAAGGCTTTTAGTGGTTTCTAAAACCAGACTAAAGTCTAGGGGCAATCGGGCATTTGCCGTAGCCGCTCAGAGACTTTGAAATAGTCTACCTATCCAAATCAGAACTGTTCCCACTCTATCCATTTTTAAATCAAAGTTAAAATCATTTTAAAATTGATTTGTATATGTTTTGTTGTTTTACTTGTGACTTTGTCTTTGTCTGTATTCTGTTTAATGGTTGTTATTTATTTTGTACAGCACATTGGTAAACAGTTGTTTTTAATTGTGCTTTATATATCAATTCAAATTGAGATTAAGTTGTCAAATTGAAAGCATTACCTACTTTTACCTAAATTAGAAGATATAATTTGGCATTTGCTGATGAAAGCTGTGAATTTCCACATTTTGGTAAAATAAGGAAGTTCTCAAAAAGAAATCAAAAGTTCTGGTGTGAACACAGCTCTGCTAAACATGTTGAGATTTGTATGCTTGACTTATAAAGAGAATGGCACTAATAACCTCTTGTTTAGTCTGAGTCATAAACCTATGTTGATTAGTATTTTATTGGTTGTGAGAGGTTTACTCAGAATCAGGAATGTAAGTGTGTCTCTTTCTGCTTTTTAGTCTCCCTGAGGTGTTTGGCAGAACCAAAAGCAGAGTACTTGATTCCTCTTGCTTTCAAACAACCTCACACAGTACTAGCTTTAACAGTTTGGGAGGGGCAAATGTGATTTTTCGTGATCACTCAGCTTGGTTCGCACACACTTTCAGTTCCCTGTCCTTATTTTCACTTTCTAAGGTAAGATGCCAGTGGGGGTCTCTCCATATACCCACGAGGTTGAAATATACCAGTTGTTGTATTTCACTAGAAGCAAACCAAGAGTAACGATAATTTTTTTTCTTCTTAAAACCACAACCGCAAAAGGGCCATGTGCACAAAGATTTAAACACACACCATCTTGGGCAAATCCCAGTCTGTTATTGTGGGCATAATTCTTCAGAATTCTTATTCAGCTTTCAAAATGTAATACTCAAATATGAATAATCTTATTATAAAGGCAACATGTTGTTTAAAAATTCACAAGGGGTATTTATGTTATACAATTTACTAAAACCATAAAAAATTGTTATAATATGGGGGGGGGGGATAATTCAAATTATTTATTAATAATATAACCAATATATGATGATGATAGGCTACTTTTAGTTCATTATTAGTTCTATTTGTTAAAGCTAAATATTAAAATGAATAATCTGAGCATTTGTTACTGTGGTCTGATTTAAAACCAAAGGCAGAGACCAAGACAAAAACCAGAGGTAGGAGGCTTGAGACTAGGAATGTCAGAGAAAGGATCTATGATTGTCACACATTTGTTACTGACATAGAGTAAGTCACAAATATAAAGTGTTATGAGCATACTCTGGTTAACCTCCCAATTGATCTATAACTTCTCATCCCTCTTTTCTGCTTCCAAGAGAGCACTGTTTGATTGTTTTTTTACATGACACGACACAGATTTGCTTTAGGGGGCTTTGACTACACTTTACACAAGGGAATTCATTTTTTAGTAAATATGTAATTATCATCACAGTCTTGAAGGACTGTAAAATATAAACCATAGTTATGAACACATAATCTACCAACATAGTCTCATGACAATTTGTTAGTATTCTACCATAAGATGAATTGGTTGCGAATTCCTATTTATATGAATGGTCTTGGATAAATCTGAAAATGTTTTAACAGGAGCGTTTGCTATTTTTGTCGAGCTCATCTGTTTCCAAGCCTTCAGATGCCACTTCGATACTAGAAAAATAGTAGCTAAGTTGTAAACAACTAGTTCTGTCTTGAACAAAATCATGTGTCAACATGCCACAATGTCAGTCTGCTGTGTAGTGTTTTGTATCTCAAAAGGTATCACTACTCAATTTATTCATATTCACTCAAATGTATTTGTTCTATTGGGTTTTGACTGTACCTTGGGCTCTTAGATGCCACATAAATCTTACAAAATTAATTAAAAGCAATAGTTTTGACTCAAACGTGAGATTATGGTCTTAGCTTCATATGAACGTTCATAAGGGGAAGTCGCTCTTCAGGATGGATTGAATGACAGACGTAGGCATGACCGCAGAGTTCAAGACGTCTCGAAAACGCAAATTCATCAATCGTCCCAATTTCTATTCAGATGCAGAAAATGAACGTCAAAATCATGCCTTTCCCTTTTCGGTCTATTTGCGAAATGCAGTATATAAGCTGCAGACCTAAAGTGAGTCTTTACTACAACGACAAACTAGTTGTGAAGAACAAAGGACAAGTTAACAAGGTAAGCAGTGGAATCAGTGGCTTATTGTAATGAATCTGATTATTCATGGCTTGAAATCGATGCATCCTTGTTTTAATCTCGCATGGTCTCATCTTTTATAGGCATCTGTCAGAATGGACCTTTATCGTGTGGCCCTGCTGTGCACCTTTTTCTGCTTTGCGCAGGTTTGGTCATTGCCAACAAACTGCATCCTTCGTAAGGACTTATTGAAGAGATCATATACACTGATAGAGACTGCGGTAAGAATTGCTGAGAATCTTCAGTGGTACAATTCAGTAGCGAATATATAAATATTCATTGACGAATATACTGTTTTGTTTTAGGGGGGCCTTTTCCCAGCGCAGTGCCTGAAGGAAAATGTTGCCATAACTTTCCCGCAAAATGCGTTCGAGTCTGCCAACACTGATCAGGTACAATCTTTGAATAAATCTTTTTTTTCTCTTTTTTTTTCAGTTGACTTTCATATTGGATCACAACACCGACATCATGTTATAAGTTTCTTAGAATTGTAAATGCGTCCTTTATTTATTTATTTATTTATTTATTTAGGCCTATTTATTTATTTATTTAGGCCTATTTATTTATTTAGGCCTATTTATTTATTTATTTATTTAATATGTCTGTTTTTGTCTAGAGGTTTATTCTGTTTCTAATCACTGTATCGGATGTAACTGTCATTTTCGCTTTTAAATTGCATCACACCATTTCCATTCAGCACTGGACAGTTCATAGCTTGAAGACTTCATTATTCATATATTATCAAGATTGTATTTTTGTTGCATTTTACAAAGTTTTTGTAATTTCTGAATAATAAATACATTTTGAATACTGACCTCTCAGATCCTGTCTTGTTTTCTAAAATCTTGTTTTATGAGATCTTTGCTATATTTGACTTTTAGTGAAATTAGCTTAATTGAGTTAAGGAGATCAATAATAAGTGTGTAAATAAAATAAAAAAAATGGGATGGAGGGTGGGTGTTAGGAAGAAAGGTGGATGAGGGAAATATTAGATTAGGGGAAGATAAATTTGAAATATTAACACAGGATTGGCTACACCAGGTGTACGTGAAATAGTAAGGCTGATATTCAAACTGCATCTCTATTTCTCAAAACTGTGACCTTACACATCAATGTCTTGACCTTATACATTTGTGCATCTATGAGGCTGTTTGTTCCAGCAGAAACTATTTCTATTTTTCAGCTTGAAGACTTCATTATTCATATATTATCAAGATTGTATTTTTGTTGCATTTTACAAAGTTTTTGTAATTTCTGAATAACAAATACATTTTGAATACTGACCTCTCAGATCCTGTCTTGTTTTCTAAAATCTTGTTTTATGAGATCTTTGCTATATTTGACTTTTAGTGAAATTAGCTTAATTGAGTTAAGGAGATCAATAATAAGTGTGTAAATAAAATAAAAAAATGGGATGGAGGGTGGGTGTTAGGAAGAAAGGTGGATGAGGGAAATATTAGATTAGAGGAAGATAAATTTGAAATATTAACACAGGATTGGCTACACCAGGTGTACGTGAAATAGTAAGGCTGATATTCAAACTGCATCTCTATTTCTCAAAACTGTGACCTTACACATCAATGTCTTGACCTTATACATTTGTGCATCTATGAGGCTGTTTGTTCCAGCAGAAACTATTTCTATTTTTAGCAGACATTAAATGAGATCTGAATAGACCTATTCAGTCATCACACTTTAACCACATATCCAGTGTTTGTTCATTGCTGCAAAGTAACATCCTGTTTTTATCTATTTCT
>NW_015505227.1:1462631-1494053 GCF_001515645.1 Sinocyclocheilus grahami
AAATAGTAATTGAATAATTATGACATAGCTGTGCTATTAAAAAGTCCTATAACTCAAAACGAATATTAGCCTATTATATTGACATTTAAATATATAATATGCCAGTAAACTGTTATAGACGCAATTTTTATAAAATCCTGGATCTTCAAAAGAGCTTATATTAGTCTCTGAAGGGCTGAATAATTTTGATTGCAACTCTGTTTGTCTGTCTGTCTGTCTGTCTGTGTGTGTGTGTGTGTGTATCAGTATGGCTGTGATTAGGCCAGAGGCACGAGGTCGCAGATATAGAGCCGGTATCGCTCGAGTACGAGAGTAATATTGCGTTTATACAACAGTTCGACGGAACATGTGTGTAATTAAACAAGAAACGACGGAGTGCCTAATAAACCCTCTGAATAGTAATTGAATAATTATGACATAGCTGTGCTATTAAAAAGTCCTATAACTCAAAACGAATATTAGCCTATTATATTGACATTTAAATTTATAATATGCCAGTAAACTGTTATAGACGCAATTTTTATAAAATCCTGGATCTTCAAAAAAGCTTATATTTGTAAAGTATTGCAGTCTCTGAAGGGCTGAATAATTTTGATTGCAACTCTGTTTGTCTGTCTGTCTGTCTGTGTGTGTGTGTGTGTGTATCAGCATGGCTGTGATTAGGCCAGAGGCACGAGGTCGCACATATAGAGCCGGTATCGCTCGAGTACGAGAGTAATATTGCGTTTATACAACAGTTCGACGGAACATGTGTGTAATTAAACAAGAAACAACGGAGTGCCTAATGTATATAGTGAAAATAACACAATCTTTTTTCCAGAATATCTCGTGGCATATAACCAAAAACACATATAGGCCTATCCATTTTTATTTTTTTAACATAGTTTTATAAACATTGCAGTGCATGTGCAGTGTGGTTGCTGCGTGCAACATGACGCATTACAGTGTGCACCTATTTTATGTATAACAATGTAAAGCGTCTAGTGTATGAAATATATATCTTGTCAATTGTCATCCATCATCGGAGTCTGACAGCCCTCCCTCTCCATTACCTAATTAAAGCTGCCACGGTTGAGTGCATGAAGTGTTCATTCCACACTTATTTTGTTTATTTCGGTTTATAAGTGTGCATATGTGCATTTGAAGGCACTTTTTCTTTATTGGAATTCTCAGTGTGAACGCACTAACCACGCTATTTATACTAAAAACGGCACATAATGGGACGCCAATGATCATTAAGATCAACACAATCTTTCGAAATAATGGAGTGAACTAGCCTATAGCAGCCCACGTTTGGGCTTGATGAACTCATAGGATCTGTCCCAGTACCTTCACTTTGCGGTCTTGGCCACTAGAAGCACAGGAGGTGCGTGCGCAAGACTGTCCCAGGTCTGTAAAAGCATAATTGATTGTAAAGCATTTTCCTTGCTGATTTTTAAATGCATGTATGTTTTTTAAAATATACAAATTAAAGGCAAAAACATGTATTGGTAGAGAATTAATAGTTACGTAAATATATTTTAAAACATACTATTTTTGGCCATTTTTGTATATCTAAAAAAACATTTGAAAGTATATTTTGCCGTATGGGATAAACAACTCTTGTTTTTGTGATATTGTTCGTTTGTCAGTCGCTGCTTGTAAATTATACTCAGAGATATGCACTTCAGTGTCTTCAGTTTTAATGAGTGTTCAGTATACTCATCTTACATAATCATATCATAATTACAAAAATTTATCAATCAGGCAAATAAATAAACAAATAACAAATAATAAATAAATAAATAAATAAATAAAGTCCACGAAAAACTACTCTGGATAAATTAAGTGAATGATACAAGTTTAAGAGTAAATTTAAGAACATGCAGGAGCTCCTTTCGAACCACCTCCCACGCGCAGACACTGTAGTCCTGAAGGAGAAAAAAGACAGCAATTTATAATAGGCTATGGGCTTGAATGACAGTATTTTGTTAGAGTACTTTGTAGACCATATTTTATGCATGCTGAACAATAAGTTTTGGTGTACCTTGTTTCTGAGGAGAGTGGCCAGTTTATCAAAGTAGGTTTTCAGTGTACCTCTTGTGGGAAAATCATCCACGGGTCGCTGCTTTCTCCTCATAATCTACACACGGATGAGACATATGACACTTACAGGCATGTTCATCTATAAAATCCTATTTTAAAAATAAATGTATTATTCTCTTACACATCTGTACTCGTCAGTAAAACGATAAACTATGTTTTGGAAATCCTCCACTTTCTTCTGGTTCCAGGATTCTGGGTGACTATCGTTAGCAAACAGGTAGTCAATGTGCTTCATGATTTTATACGTTGCCTTTGCTACACCAGTGTTCTGCAAAGTAAACATATAACATAGAAAACATTATGCCCGGTCTCCTTCATCATTCTGGGTTCTAGCAAGTAGTATTCAACAGAAACATTTAGACAATCATGGAGCTAATATGCATGGAATGACTCTTGATGTGTTTATAGTTTACCTGATGGGAGTCATTTGATTGCAGTGCGGATGTCGGGAAGGTTATTTCGACGTTTTCTTTCAAGCATTCACGAGGAAAAAGACCTCCCTATAAAGAAAGTCAGAACATAGGTGAAGAAACACCCATAAAGATGTACAACAGGTAAAGGAATAAAAAGCAACCGGGGGGGGGGTGGAACGTACCATATTCTCAAGAAGTCTGTGAGTTGTTTTCAAGAGCTCCCGTCGCATGATGCATTTTGTTGGCATTGAACAAATTTGGGCGAAAAAAAGAAATGGACACATCAGAGCGATACATTTCCAAAGTGCCATTATATTTATATGAGGCCAAAAAGCAAAAAGATCAGAAAGATTATGCAAAAAGGCAAAAATGAAAAGAGCTGTAAAATAGCACTCGGTCACAAGCGGTGTTGAAACCTCTTGAAAATCTCCTGATATTGCTGAAGACATGGATGCCAATGGTCCGTTTTATACTTGAGTGATGCATGGAAAGAATGTAATCGTTTCTGGATTTTTTGTAGACCGCAGCGCACTCGCTTGCGCATCTCTCTCCTTTGCTGTGGTTATCGAGGATGTGGTCGGTCTGTCTATCTATCTATCTATCTATCTATCTATCTATCTATCTATCTATCTATCTATCTATCTATCTATCTACCTATCTATCTATCTATCCATCCATCCATCCACTGGGCAAAGTTACGTCCAGTACAACAGCCAAACAAAAGCTAACAAGAAGTATGAGGACCAAGATCCCAACTAAAGCAACAATGGTGACTTCAAATAAGAAGTATCACACAAATACCAACATCTAAACCTCTGTCCATTCTCAATAAGAGCTTCGCTAGATATCTGACAGAAATAAAGTCAATCTAATGAGTGAAGCTGGTGATGCTGTTTGTGGTGATGTTTGATCCTCCTCTGCTGAGATCTTGAGAGATTTAATGTCTTTTATTTGCCGTTGATTTTACCAAATGCTCAATCATCAGTTATTTGATCATTTAATTATCTTATAAACTTCAACACTGTTCCAGTGAAGATTCTTTTATTTCCATGATTTTTGGACAAACACAGTGTCTGTGAGTTGCTTTGCAATTACAAATGGAAATTACATGGAAATAACATGAGGTTAAATCTAATGCATCACTGAGAGTGTTCATTTGGTCCAGAAACAGTATAAATTATGTCTAAATGGCCCTTAAATTATGTTGAAAATAATGTCCACTGACCCCATTTGAACTAGTTTTAACCTTGTTCGGAGGTTCCATGAACGTCTATATCGGACGCGCAGAACACGTCAAAAAAGAGGTCATAAAAACTCATTCTGACTCCTCGGTGGACGTCTTTTCAACGTGTGCAAAGACTTCAAAAAGACGAAGTATTTTGCCCAGTGGGTGTCTATCTATCTATCTATCTATCTATCTATCTATCTATCTATCTATCTATCTATCTATCTATCTATCTATCTATCTATCTATCTATCTATCTATCTATCTATCTATCTCATTCCGCTGCCCACAAAATACTATAAAATATCAAACAAACTCTGCAAACAAGTGATGCTATTCTCAGAATTGAGAAAAGCTGGTCAGTCGCAACAGAAGTTCATCATATTATCTATGAATATGTTCTACAAAGTTTGACAGCCAGAAAGTGTCCATGACGTTTTATTTTGAACAATATTTCTAATGTTTCATATTCTGAACTCGGTCGAACTTCGTTTTGTGAAATGCTTTGATGGAAAAATGTGATTATGCTATATTTCTTTAAAATGAATGTCATGTTTTGATCGTTTGTTATATGATGCATTTTTTCTAATGCAACATTGTCTTTTCTGTTAGACAAGTATGCACGACACTAATGTTGTCCTTAAATAATCTTAAGTATTTTATCAAGAAAACGATATAGTGTATAGGCTATTTGGAATGGTTTAGTTCTTTGGATATGAATATTATTGCCATCTTGGGTTTTCTTATGGGTCAACCTTAAACACACAAAAACCGTAAAATGGGAGAAAGTTAACGAGTTTCACGTTTAAGAATTTTTTTTTTTTCAAAACTAAACAATTGAGGGAAGATATGGACAAAGCGATCTCGCCTGAATGACAAAATTATGTAGCTTACTATAAATGACTATACCCTATAAATGAAGGTATTTTCATTACACTGATTAAATATTGGTCAAGATCTGTCATCATTATCAGGAGACCGCAGTGTGGTAGATTAAGTTCGCCCCAGTGGCATTTTCACTTTTCACTCACAACTCGAAATACGTGGCCGGCAAATCCCAATTCTTTCTATGAATGAACGATTGAAAAAAATTTCTTTCATAAAATTAATAAGAAAACTTTTTTTTCAGACAGTCGGAAAGCGAAGCACCCATTCGAGGTTTTGCACCAACTCACATCATAAGCGAATCATAACTACCAGCGCCTCACCGCATGCAGTTCACTTTCCACGCTCACAGACCACACGAGCATTTACAACTTGGTGCTCGCGCTCTATGAATTCAGTTCAGTCGATTCAGCGCGTGTGGCTGTGTTCCACTCATAACTAATAATGACTGGGCGCTATATTAATAATACCCACACCGTCATCATTAATGGCGGAATATTCCGTCTTCGCCACTGTTCACATATGAAGAGCAATTCCCTGAAATTAGCTGTTAGCCTATATTCATTTAGCCTCTGCTGTTGAGTGTAGCCTATCTGGAAAAAATAAACAAGGGATTATCATTATGTGAATCATTATGGAACTGATACTGAGACCAACTGATTTAAAACAAAAAATTTCCTTTTAATGCATCATCATTATCATCACCATCATTATGGAACTTCATAACATAGGGTAGGCCTAGTTACAATAGTTGAGCCTATTGTATTGAGTCAAATAGTAAAATGATGAAAGAAATAAGTTGTTGAAATGGATTTTCACTGAAATCTTCTGAATCAGATGGTGCGCCTACAGACAAGAATGGCAATATGGCCTAATGTGACGATTAGGCTATGATTTCACTAAATAAATATGAGCGTTTCAAAGTCAAAACGCAGAGCATGTGTTTTTATATAAATGTTTCTCTGAAAGGAAACGATTGTCTTCAGAAAAGTTTTGATGGCATTTTCATCTCATTCTGCCTCCGTTTAATGCGTTTATGTGCGAAGCGCTGCTTTAATTTAAGCGCCACTTTTTTAACAAGCTTTTCTGCTGTTTTTGTTTAGAGTCAGACCAACGCGAAAATCGACCCATATTTTTTACTCAGCAAACAGTTGTAAAAGTGAACCAGCTGATAGCTAATATCCCTTCTAAAAATGCTTTTAAAAAAAGCTTAGCCCCCTCACGGACATCCCTGTGCCCCCCTTTGGACCGAGGGGGACGGTCGGACTTGAGTTTAGCGTGTTTTATAGTCTTACTCATACAACTGCCTGCTGTTGCTTCTGATTGCTTTTAGATGGAAAAGCTGCCCATAACTCCTGGTCTAGGATGTGTTTTCTTCGTAATAATAGCATAACGAAATAGATTTGGCAAACAATCCAGTGTATCTGCCCTTCTGCTTTGGAAAGCATCAATTGATTTTACAATGCATTTTCACAGCGGTGAGCAATGTAGCCAATCACAGACATGTTTGTTGATTTCTAAAGTGCAATGGCCAATCAGAGGTGTTTAGGTTGGAATCCACGCACTCACCGCTCCAGTCACCGTTTTTTGTCCAGTGCTGAGTTCTATCATGCCAGTAACTTCTTTCTAACAAACACATTAAAAAAGTTTCATCGTGTAGTCACGTTCATTGTTTTTTTTTTTACTTTGTTAGATCGTGATGAATGAGTGACAGTTTTTAATACATTTAAAGAGAGCACTCTTTGCATGCTGTATACGATCATATATTCAGAATTTAAATAAAACTTGTTTTTCATGCTTGACAAGCGGCCACGTAGCGTACGAGTACGACACAGAGATCGCAGCGACTACACTATATAGAAAAGATAATAATTTCAGAAGCACAGATGTGATTCTGCAACTGAGCCTGGTCCAAAGGCAGGATTTAGGTAAGAAAACGGTTATTACTTGTATTGGCTGCCGCGCCAAATCAAGCACACTGCTTGCTTTTCTGTTGAATTTAACAGTGTTTTTTTGTGAACATATATATGCTTTATTAAAAAATAAGGTTTGATTAGTTCATGTTAGTTAATGTATTAAAGTGTTAGTTAATTATTGTAAAGTGTTACCTAAATAATGTATTTCCAGCGTTCACTTGAACAAATATGAAAACCCTGTGAATATATGGAAACGAAGAAAAAGAAGAGACAGTTAAAGTCAGATTGAGAATGGGTGGTATGCCTATATGTGATCCAGCAAAAAGAATCATATAGCCTACTGCGTATTTTATACTCCGCATTTACAGTATTTACTGCTGTTGTTAATAAATATTCAAACAGTGTTTCTCTTTCGAGTTTTTTTTTTTTTACTTTTCAGTTAATCCTGTACACTCCTGCATCACATTTATTTTAGATGCAATATGAAGCTAATTTTTATGTCTTAATAGACGGCATGTAAGCTTTAAACTTTAAACGCATCTTTATCAGAGCTAAATATTTGATAAATATTTGATAATAACTTATTGTGTTATAACTTATATATTTCATGTGGTCTTGATTTGAGTGTGTACAGTGGTCATTTAAGGGTTGTAAATCTATAGCTCAAGTACATTTTAGCACACCATCAACTTTAATCTTATAAAATTTCCCAACAACAAAATTGTGGAAATGTTGAGCGGCTAGTAACTTAAGAAAACCACTAGCCATAGTGGCTGGTAAGCAAAAAAGTTAATGTCACACACACACACACACACATATATATATATATATATATATATATATAAAGTGGAGATCAAAAGATATCAATCTATAAATACTTGATTTTTTAAAATTAATCTTTTGTTAATCTTTATTGTTAATCTTCATTGCTCAGAATTTGAAGGAATATTAGCTGTGGGTATACCACTGTTAAAATTAATATGTTTCAGCAAAAACCTTTATTTTGTGGAAAACACAGTGATCAAAATTAGAGAACAGTAACCATTGTTGCACATAATAAGATTACATCAAAATTTTGATGCCTAGAACATAGTGTTTCCCATCTGACTCAAATAAATTAAACTTGCTCTAATCACTAAAGTGAACTTTGGACCAGTTCTCCTGTCTTAAATATGCGAGGCAGATCCTTACCCTGTTCATCGCTGAACTGGCAAGCAATTCCAGCTGCAGTGTTGAACCGATTACCCATTGAGAGTCTCTGCATTGTCCTGTCTTCTCGTGCATGTCTTACATGGACGACCAGCCTTTTTGGGGGACTTGAATGAATGTGTGTCATTGTAAAGCTGCAACATTCTAGAAATCACATATTTGGAATGACCAGCTTCTCTTGCAGTGGCTGAAAGGGTCATCCATTTGGCCTTCATCTGGACGCCTCCTGTTGCAGGGTTTCAGTCACCATAGAGCGGCCTGCCATTTTGCAATCTTAGTGAAAATTAGAGGAATGGTGCCAGTTAAATAGGGGTTGTCATATAATTATAGAAATTAGCAACAGGTGCCAGATTAACACCAGTAACTTGGAGGTATCTGTAAGTGTTCTCTAAGTTATTTTTCAAATATGTCATTTAAGGTTTTTTATACTGTGCTTCAGAATACAATTAATTTATAACTGCCCTTTTACTCCTGTTAGGATAACTTCAAATAGGACTAAGCAGTGACCTTGAAATGTCACTTCTTAGTGATGTTTTTGTAAAGATATACACAGTATACTAGAAACAATTCTAGGCACTTCAATTGACTGCAGGTTTGAGCTACTATATTTGGGCATTTTGCCGATGGTTTCCTGGGAAAGGAGGAACAAATACATGTTTAGAATATTTCTTGAATCAAGCAAAAAAGCAATAACTAGATACTGGTATAAACTTAATCCACCACAAATAAAGGACTGGATTGATGTTTTTAAAAGTAATTTCAATGAATTTTCAGAAGGATTTGTTTGTTGATTTCTGGTCTAAATGGATTGAGTATAACCATACCTGTCAATCCTCCCGATTTCCATTCTATCCCGCTATCATCCCGTTTAAATATTTTCCCGTATTTCTCCCCTATTTTTAATCTTCCTATATTAAAAAATCCCACTGGGCGTATTTTATGTTTGCTACATTCGCTTCCGGTAATACTCCTGTAATTTGTATTGGCCAAACCTCATTATATGAATAATCACGTCAACAAATTCCAAGGTTGTCCAGTAGCCAGATCATGTAAGAAACGCATCTTTTTCACACGATCGATGCATGCAAATTTCAACCCATTTGTCCTCTCAACTTGGCAACCTACAGCCTAGTGATGCTATTAGGCTTGTTTGAGATGAGCAAATTCTGCGCAGAATCGATCACCGGTGATCACCGCGAGATGCATACCGGTTAGAAAAGTGTCCGACTTACCTCCGACTTGCTCTGATGTCACGCTGACCTGTGCAAAAAAACTCTCGCGACGGCGAGGCGGCTGTGTCGGATTGTGCAGTCGAGCGCAGTTGCTCTCCACCGACTGCGCTGATCAAAAGCATGATGGGAAACGACTGACTGAGTAGACAGATTAATGCTCATTGGTTCAGACACCTGTGATGCTGCGGTTCTCTTCTAAAATATATATATTTTTAATCTGATTTCATATGATTATGTATTTAAATTATGCTTGAATGTTCCCAAACACCATGACAGTGCGATCTCTGTGTGAGATATGTGATTGTTGTCATATTTCTATAAAAATATAAAATACATGTTTGTATTAAAGTAAAAATGGATGATAAATACACCTTTCGTATGGAATTAAATAGCAAGCACTTTGAGTGTCTTGTTCATCATATTTATTTTCATATAAAAGCAACAGAACTGAAATTATATTGTGTTTATTACACAGCATGTAAGTGAGAATAACGCGATATCTACCTTTGATCTCGTAGGTATCTTTTATTATTATTATTATTATTATTGTCCGTCTTGCCTGTGCTTATTTCACTCCTCCCCTCACTGCAGCCGCCTACTCTCGCCTTCATTTCAGGCGAGGCGCATCTCAAACAAGCCTATTGATATGTGCGATGTGATAACTAAATATACATGTAAATTGAGACATAGCTTACACTTCAAAAGGCTATTTAATTGATTAAATATGAGCACTGCACGTTTCAAAGTCAGGTGCTGCGCTGCTTTATTTACTGCAGTTACCAGGGAAACGGCAATATTGCTGGCGAAAAGCGCCACCTGCTGGCAGAGAATGAGTTTGCATTTTTCAATAAGCCCTTCTGCTCTTTGTTTAGACCAAGTGGCAACCTCCCGCTCTCTCTCGTGAAGCCAACAAGGAAGTGACTTAAACTGTAATTCATCAACTGGCCGCTAGAGGCTGGCTGCAAAAGCAGAGTCAATCCCGTAGACTCCCCATGTTAAAAATTTTTAATTTTGCCCTTCATGACAGCTGTGAGGGGGGTGAATTTTTTTTATAACTCATCTGTTTAAATTATATTAAGCCTTAAAGTTCTGCATAATTAAGGGAGTGACCACTTGAGTGACAGGTGGATTGCCGCTGCTGTCACCACTGTAGTGCTAGGTGGGCGTGGTTTCATCAACCTGCTCCCGCCTCTTTGCCCATTTTCGATTATCCGGGAGTGACGCGAGGTGACGCGCTGCCAAGATGGCGACGGCCGGCTCCGCCCACTTTGAGCTTCAAAAACACTCTTCGGAAATCTACGGGTGACATCACGGACACTACGTCCATGTTTTTATACAGTCTATGGTTTAGACCAAAGTCAAAAACGACCCTTACTTTTTACACAGAAAACAGGCAGTTGTAAATGTGAACTGGTGGATCGAAAAGAAGATAACGAATTATAAAACTCTGTTGTTTAAATTAATATAAAAATAATATTATATTATATAATTATATTATACATATTTTGGTACCCAAATGTTGACAGGTATGTATAATACCTTTTTGAGATATAGACTGAATGTTTTTTTTATTATTATTCTGTTAGTTTGTTTTTTTCTTTGTGTCATGCCCCCCCCCCCTTCGATTTGATCTTCACTGTATACAAGGGCTGTCCGGAAAGTATCCACATGTAATATAAAAAATATGACATGAGAGATGCAATGATTGGCAGGTTCATCACGACAGTTAGCCCACCCATGCATTTCGTCTCATTTTTTGGCAAAACATCAACTCACCCAGGTGACTCAGCACCCCTACAGCCCAGATTTGGCACCCTGCAACTTCTGGCTTTTCCCAAAACTAAAAGCACCTTTGAAGGGGACTGAGGCATCATTGTCCTATGTACAATGTTTCTTGTATCTTCATTGATAGTGTCCCTATTTTTCATATTACATGGCTGGATACTTTCTGTACAGTCCTCGTGTAAATATGTATGTATACGTGTTTGTGTGTGTGAACAGAACCGCACGCCAAATCAAACTGTATGCTAATTAAAGTATAATGTACATCCAGCCTTAAGGAGGATCATTGTGCAATAACAAACGGCTGACAATAATTAGATTTGAGTTGAGATATTTTATTAGCTCTTTAAACGTAAAAAGAACAGTTCCTAACAAACTGCTTTGAGCCCAGAAGTTCAGGCAAGATGGACATTTAAGGCATACTTGTAGCCAACAATCTTATCACTAATTAGCTACACAGCTTTTGACCAGATAAATAAAGAAGAAGACATAAAATTTTATTTGAGAAGAAAGCATTTTAAAATCTTACCTGTTTATTGTCTTAATTTTCCTACAGTGTAAAAACAATTGTTGTGACAACAACACAAACACTTCAACAATATTACCGCAGGCCTACTATTAATACTGTAGTCCTCAGGTTTCATTTTACAGTGGATAATTGAGGAGCAAGATGATCGCAGTTGCATTTGAATGAATCTAGCCTGTGTGTGATGAAATATTTTATTTACCCTATAGAAAACAACTGAAGAAGTTACTTTGCATGTTTGTGAAAGTTAGTTTGCCTCATATGTGAGCTGGGTGCATTTGAAGGCCTCAAGGCCAAACTAACTGACTAGGCCTCTTGGCCTACATGACTGCTCAGAGAATACAGAAGGAAGTACAGGAGAAGGGAGATGACACAGGAAGAGATAGTGTGGAAATAGATAAGGTGTGTAAGACTCATTAAAACTCTGACAGCTCATTAAAATCCTAAAATGTATGTGCCGCTGCAACTTTGGGCACCCAGAAAGTGGTAGATAAGAGAAGTTATCTTTTGAAAAATAGAGCAGGTGGTTTTCTACAATGAAAGCAAGCATTATGAAAAGTAATAAACAATTGTGGAAAAGTACTGGGAATGAAGTATCAAAGAATGGTCTGTACGCTCATTGGACAGTGACTGATAACGAAATTGTACAAAGATGGTAGTCTGGACAGACAGATTCAGATGTTCTGCATGCATCTTGGCTTTGTTGTCTTCTTACAATAAATTCTAATTTTGACTTCTGGAACTCTGCCTCCTGAGCATTATTTTGCAAGATGTGCAGCAGTGTGAAGAGACATGAAAGAAGCTCCGGCCTCAAATACCCGGACGAGCTGTGTTTATTCTGCATCGTTAATGAAGACTGTAGTTATCAGGGATTGATTATACAACAGTTCGTTCTGGTCCTCGATCCTGATTGGCTGAGAGGTCTTTCCAAAAAGTGAGATATTCACCCAGTATCGCCATACAAACCGTTTCACCTTTTGTAAAACTCCGCTTGCAGCATTTCTCACGGTATGGCGGACATCCAAATTCAGTACCGTTTCTAGGCATATGCCTAGGGCGCCACCAGCTGAAGGGGCTCCAATGAGCGCACATACTGGCACTACATTTTAGCAGGGTTGTGATAAAGAGTGGCACGGTCACCCTGAAATATGACTGCCGCCTCCACTGGATCCCCCAACTATGGAATCATACAGGTAGCGAAATTCAATTTAAAATGCAATATGCAAAATGGCTTTAAAATTCATTAAATTACCTTTAATTCAGTCATTCAGGACTTTCGTTCAAAAACTCGGGAAGTCTTAATTAATTTCAAACAATTTTTTTTATAATTAATTCATTTGAATTACTGTTTTTAATAGACACATTTATAGCAGAACCTCAAGTAAACTACATGTTATTTTGTTTAGTCAAATACAGGTGGGAGCTTTTTCAATTTATAACTCAGAACGACTTAGCCTACAACACCTTTAAAGACTTATTCAGGGAAGTACAGCAGGATGCAGGAAATGGTTGAGTATTATTTTAGGTATAAAATATCATTATTGTAATGTTTGTAATCTCCATTTATAGTCTTTACACAGCAGCTTGGCTCCTTAAATGTTTAAACACCAGCTAATTTCAAGACGCTGGTGTCACGTGGGTCACCCGCAGTGTAAGCTCAAAACGTTCGGTTTGTCGGTCGTTCGAACGTTTGATTTTAGCATGGAATACGCTTCATATATTTCTCTGTTCACGTTCCACTTCATCTGCCAGTGAATTCAACGATCTTATCAGATCTCCAGCCGTCATGTTTTAAATGATCCAAATGTAACACGCTTCTGCCAATCCCTGCCTTGAAGCAATGATTGATGGAGGGTGGGCGTGGTCAGCTCGGAATGCATTTTCAAATTGAATTTTGCTACAAATATCCCACTGTCATGATGAAAATGCAATCCTCAATGTTCTAACTGTTAGTCTAAATGCATTTAAGACAAATAGCATTTAAATGATCATTTTGCTACCATTTCTGCTTGAACATGTTACACATATCAAATCAATTTGTGTTATACATTTTCATTTCGCAACTTATAAAGCGTTCAAATTTGCATGCAATTTACATATTAAGACTACTGTTGGAAATGGCAAATGTAAATTATATAATTTAATTTTCATTTTCCTTTTGCACCAAACTTTGCACGTATGGGTAATGGAAAATGTAAATTTAAATACAGAAATACATTGCCATTTTGAATATTGCATTGCCATTAAATTGAATTTCGCTACCTATATGCTTCCATACCCAACATCATTGTACTAGAGTACTGTCAATCTGATGATGCCTGTATGCCATTGGATCAGAGCACTGTGAATTGCTGCCTGATTGTTGCATGCAAAGTTTGCATTTGGAGTGCTCATCAACGCCATTAGATCAATGGGCTCTGTCAGTGCTTTGGCAAGGTAGCGCTTTTTTTTGTTTGCCATGCAATAAAGCTAAGTTCAAAGGTCAATTTAAAATATTGGTACAGTAAATAAAGTGCACAAAATCAGTATTTTTTTAGGCAGTATTTGTGGCATTTCATAAATCATGTTGCGAGATTTGTCCAAAAGGTGTGCGTTTTTGCGCCAAAGCATTGTTAAAGGATCAGCGTGTCATATTCCCATATGAACTTTAACAGCCAAAAATAAAATATTGGTATAGTAAAATTAGCTAATTCACGAGATCAATACATCCTTTATTAAACCGCTTTGTCGAGTTTAATGCATTCTTATGGAGGTGTCGAAATGCTGAATCAATTCATTCACTTCTAACAGCACATAATGGGAGCAGCATCATACACATAGAGGGCAGAGCGTCACGTTATTTAAAGGGGAAGTTCACGCGCTATTGAGTAGCAAAGGATTAAGTAGCTGCATTGATTACTTTTATGCCACTGATCAGGCTTTTATATGTAGTTTGGGGTAACAAAAGGTTTTATAGGTTTGACTGAAATAATAAAGCAATAATTGACACGTTAAGCAACAACAACAAAACAATTGAACAAAAAACAGATAGTCAAAAAGTAGCCATTGATAATATCTAAACATGTATCCAAATCCAAATGTAATAAAATTAATTAATGTGTGATTTATGTGTAAATTATGTACAATGTCTTAGCTACTAGGGATTGTTACATAGGGCTATACAGGTATCTAGTGGCAACACAATGATATTACAGATAATAAATTGTGCAAAATGTTTATCTTAAAGGGGTCATATGATGTTGCTAAAAAGAACAGTATTTTGTGTATTTGGTGTAATGAAATGTGTTTATGCGGTTTAAGGTTTAAAAAAATTATTTTCCACATACTGTACATTATTGTTTCTCCTCTATGCCCCGCCTTTCTGAAACGGGTCGATTTTTAGGTGTGCTCTGATTGGCCAGCTATCCAGTGTGTTGTGATTGGCCGAATTCCTCAAGCGTGTGACGGAAATGTTACGCCCCTACACATATTGTGATGATGCCCTGTCCGGCCGGAGCGATGATTCAAAAACATGAAAACCCATTATAAACGAGTATGGATTAACTGCGAGCCGGTTGAAAATCGATTCAAATATGTGATGATTCAAATCGGTTGAGATGCTAAACAAATCGCGATTAATTTAGGGGTAGGAGTTTATATGAATGCATGTCTGAGGGGAACTTATTGTCTTTAGAAAAGTTTAGATGGTATTTTTTCTTTTCATCTTGTCTCTGTATAATGCATATTAAAGTTCATAAGTTTAGCCTGCTTTGTTTACAGCTGAAACCATTACACACCTAAAATACATATATCAAGAGCATGCTCACAGATGAGAACAAAACAGCGGTGGATGAAGTGGATTAAAGCCCTGCACGGGTCTCAAATATAGTCTCAAAACGACGGGTCTCCGTCGAAATGGAAAAGTGAGTATATTTCGTTTCGTTTTTTTATAAAGTAAATTTAGAAAAACATTTGGAGCATTTTTTGTTCGTTAATATGCAAGTTTTTTTTGTTTTTTTTAAGTAAAGGTCAGCGGCAGACAGTGAATTGATCATAGGCTAGCGGCTAGCCTATAGCCTATGTTTGATCAATTTAGCCTTCTCAAATCATCAGGACTTGCCTAAAATAATTTTATATATAAAACTGTTCAAGCATATCACAATGTTAGTTTAAATGTTTAACCTATATAAATGTGCATATCCAATGCAGAAATTGACTTTGGCATGCAAAAGACTGATCAATTAATAATTAACGGCATGGGTTCAGTCGACAGAAATACGGGACACACAGGCCTATAATAACTGCTGAAATGTTTGCGGGGCAAATCTCAGGTCAGTCTGAGCGCTCATGGTACGCACAGTGCGTAGCCTACAGCCTGCAGGCGCCACTGACTCGGACGGTTGTCGTGGAAATAAACACCGTAAACAGCAAACAGCAAACGTTCGCGTGTCAGCGCTTAATGCGCATATCCTATATGAAAAGCATTTAGGGAGCCCTTGGCTTTTGGGGGCCCAAGGCGGTCGCCTACCTTCGCCTAATGGGTAAGTCCGCCCCTGATTATAATGACTTATACTGTCGTTTTACATAAAACCATGTCTGCATTTGTGACCGGAGAAATGACAAACAACAAGCACTACTCTACACTGCCCAAAAACTTACTTTAAATATATAAAATATAAAAACTCTTTAAATATAAAAGACGTACTTACAGTCTGTGAGTCGGAACAGCCGGCATTGTAGTCTACTCTACCAGGATCAAGAAACAGTCCTCCATAAAATGTGCTGCACACATCTGAATATTTGGGTTGAAGTGTTCTGGAACAGTGTTGTAAATACAACTTAACCACTAATTTCTAGTCGTGTCCTCTTTTGGAAGGCCAAACAAAGTAGTTTCGCTTTCACAACGAAACAGCGTCACACAGCGATTTCGACGAAGAAGCGTCCGGAAGGACATGTGACAAAAGCTGGACTCCGCTTTGTCCACAGTTAAAAGCCGATCCGGCGATCCACAGCGCAAAGTTGTAGTATTTCCTCAGCGACCAGCACGGATCAGCTCCAGGCATGACGAAGCAGATATCGTCCTCTTTTGGAAGACCAACCAAAGTAGTTTCGCTTTCACAATGAAGCACACAGCGTCTTTATGTCATGGCATCGGAAACAACAATACTACAGCGAGAATAAAAGTTACGCCTTCTTTCTTTGCGTGAACATTTGGGCAGTGTTATGCAAATCTTCCCACAGAGCTACGTAGGTATGTGGGGGCGTGTTAGAACAGCCGTTTTAGGTAGGTGTGGTTGACTCTTAACTTTTATAAAGAATATCTCTTTGGATTTGAGACT
This sequence comes from Sinocyclocheilus grahami, assembly GCF_001515645.1. Classification (NCBI taxonomy): domain Eukaryota; kingdom Metazoa; phylum Chordata; class Actinopteri; order Cypriniformes; family Cyprinidae; genus Sinocyclocheilus; species Sinocyclocheilus grahami. The sequence goes on from NW_015505227.1 coordinate 1,479,223, forward strand.
TTAGTCTTTGCAACTTTACAGATCTTATTTATGCACTAAGAGCTTGTAACACTCCAAAGAGAAAGGAAAAATTTTAATTGCAACATATGACCCCTTTAACAGTCAATTTACAAATAATGCATTCAGATTTGTGGAACTCACAATGCGCTGAATCTCCACAAATTAGTGTCGTTACTATGACAACCAATTTGAATGTGCCAAGAAACTGGCGTCTGAAAAGAATATACAGTATATATAGGGATAGGGATAGCGCCAATAAGGATTTCGCGTATCAAATTGGCTAGAAACGGTCCTGTCCAAATCCACTAAAATATTAGAAATTCTACTGTTGTTGTGTCATGAAATGTAGTTTTAAGAGTTTATTGGGCGAGAATGTAGTTGATTAAACTTCAAATATGTGGTTTGTTAATAAAGATAGCACCTGTATTTGAAAATGTGCTTCGACGTTTTCAGAAATATATGAGCTTCAGCCAGGGCGCTACGTGGCCCTGGACTTTTTTGGCACAGAGCGGCCCACTACATCCGATCCACAAAACCCACCAGCTCATTATGCACAGAGCATTTTTAACACCTCTCTTACTAACTAGCACAATACAGAAATAAAAATGGCGTCTATTTTTTTATTATTGAAATTCTTATATCATTATCATTAATGAATGACTCCCATACCTCTTTACATTATAATTTGTCATTCCTTGTGTATATGACCAATAGTAAATAATTTTTAATAAAGATAATAATAAAGAATTTTTACACAAGACTTGGAATGTAGTGCAGAATGTGCACTGGTTTAATGGTGCCTTTCTATTGATCCTTCAGAAATCATTCAAATATGCTGATTTGCTGCTCAAGAAACATTTCTGATTATTATCAGTGTTGAAAACAGTTGTGCTGCTCAATATTTTTGTAGAAAATATGATACATTACCATTCAGTCTAGGGTAAGATTAAAGGGGTCATATGATGCGATTTCAAGTTTTCCTTTCTCTTTGGAGTGTTACAAGCTTATTGTGCATAGATAAGATCCCTGAAGTTGCAAAGACTAAAGTCTCAAATCCAAAGAGATATTCTTTATAAAAGTTAAGACTCGTCCACGCCCTCCTAAAACGCCTCGTTTAAACACGCCCCCACATGCTTACGTCAATGTGTGGGAAGATTTGCATAATGCTGCCCAAATGTTCACGCAAAGAAAGAAGGCATAATTTTGATTCTTGCTGTAGTATTGTTGAATTGCCGCCATGTCATGGAGACGCTGTGTTTCCCCTTATGAAAGCGAAACTACTTTGTTTGGCCTTCCAAGAGAGGACACACAAATCAGTGGTTAAGTTGTATTTACAACACTGTTCCAGAACAGTTCAACACAAATATTTAGATGTGAACAACCCATTTTACAGAGGACAAGGACTGTTTCCTGGGAGAGTAGCCTACAATGCCGGTGTTCTGACAAATAATGCTGACTCACAGCCTGTAAGTATGCTTTCATATTTAAAGGATTTGCCACTGATGATTCAAACGCGAGTTTTGAGCTGTGTAGAGAAGCGCTTGTTGTTTGTCGTTTCTCCGATCACTAATGCAGACATGGTTTTATGTTTACGATGCGTGATGCAACGCAACGCGTAAAAAGAAAGGCGGGGGCATAGAGGAGAAACAATAATGTACAGTATGTGTACTCATAAACTCATTTCATTACACCAAATAATGTTCTTTTTTAGCAACGTCATATGACCCCTTTAAAAACATAGCCTATATAAATTAATAATTTTATTTAATAAGGTTGCATTAAATTCATTTAAGTGTCAGTAAAGATATTTATACTTACCACAAATTATTTATATTTCAAATAAATGCTTAACTTTGTATTTATCAAATAATCCTGAAATAATGTAAGTAGGGCCTATCACAGTTTCCACAAAAATATTAGCCTAAGCAAATATATATATATAAAAAATAAGTTTTCAGTATTGATAATAATAAGGATCATTAACTGATCACAAATAATAACTGATAATAATTAAGCAGTAAAACAGCATATTAGAATGATTTCTGAAGGAACGTGACACTGAAGACTGGAGTAATGATGCTGAAAATTCAGCTTTAATCACAGAAATAAATTAGCCTACATTTTAAAATATAGAAAAACACTATTTTAAGTGTAATATTTAGTATTAATATTTGTTACTGTGTTTTTGATCAAATAAATTCAGCCTTCTTTTAAAAAATAAATTAATAAATAAAAAGTCTAATTATTTTAAACGTTTGACCGCCAGTGTGTGATGCATGTGAAACAGGCTAGCAAATTATATTTTTATTAGGCTATAATTCTTAATCACGGCACTTGACGGTTGTTACTAAGTCTTCAGATTTACAATGTTCTAGAGTAAGTTTGAGAATGATATTTTACGGATTTTTAAAAACATTTTCTTTAAATTACAGAAGAAAGCCTGTATATAGATTTACAAACATTCACTCATATCTTATATTGTGACGAATAACGTAAATGGCATTAAGAAATGGCATTAAGAAATTGAATAATGCCAGTAGTTTGTATTCCTGAAAACTAATGTCTGTCGTTTAACTTTTTTTTTTTAATCGTAAACAGTAGGCAAATATTGCTGAATCGTCTCGCTATTCAGCTGCTTACATTTTACCTCAGCTCGCATTCAAACGCCGCGCAGCTCAGCGTCTGTGACATCCCGCCTTCTTCGATTTGATTGGCTATTTCAAACATTTTGACATTGACGAGCGGCTTTTGAGCCTCTGTACTTATGGGATTACATCTCTGCCACAACTCTGCCGCGAAAGATCATATTTTGAGCACGCAAAAGTGTGTTTTGCACGCGCGCGAACTGAGTTTTGTTGAGAAAATGATTGTCTCGCAAAGAAGGAAGTATTTCGAGCGCACGAAAATCAATTTTGCATTTAAAATACGTTTTTGGATGTGTGCAGACCGTCTCTTTTGCGCATGCAACCTTTCACTAGCTTAGCTTGCTCACCTGATGCCTGCCCTCAGTGCTCTCTAAATGCCAACAGCTCGCTTGCTCAACACAACCCAGCGTTACAATATGCCATAATTCCAGCCAATCAGAGACTAGGCAGCTAAATTCTGATTGGCTGCCTTGACAACCAATCACAACATTCCTTGCATTACCTCGACAACAGAAGAGGAAAAATACAGTGCATGCATAATTAGTGCATGCATAATTATTATGCAAGTTGATATTCTGATTAGTTGTTAGTCAATATCCATCATGGCACCAAGTCAATGCAAAAAAAAAAACTTCAACAGGTTATACATGTTTCTGAGCTTGTATCACTAAAGAAGGCATGTAGTTCTATTAAAATTACATAGGCTACTTAGACGGTATAATCACGTTTAGTGCAAGTTTAAGAGCAACAAAAACGTTTGAATTTCCTGACACTGGAAATACAATAATATCAAAGCACTGAAACTGGATCAGTTTTGAAAACAATGTGATTTTCTGTTATTAACAGAGGTAGAAATGTCTGTAATCACCCAGAACAAATTGTGCACCGTTTTGCTACGGTTTCCGGTTTGAACGACATGTTTCCTGGAAACGGTGTGCAACTGGGTTTGAGATGCGTTTTCTCTTGTTTGGTGGGTGTGTCAAACATGTCAGCCCAGTCAGCAGCAACATGTATGTAAACCATGCGGTATTAAAGAGACAGCTCGCACAAATATCAAAATAAATTCACAAGAGCAAGTATATTGTTTGCACATGTTTATTTACATTAAAGGCAAAACAACTAAAATAATAAGAGCACAAGTATAGATCTGGAACTTCTTTAAGTCTGTCTAAAAGGCAAATGTTGGATCACAATAATTAGGAACCACCGTTTCCACAAATCCCTTCACTCGATTGGGATGTTCTCTTTTGGCGCTTTTCACTGCCGAGCCGAGTCGTACATTAGCGCCATTTTATTCTGGAGGGCAAGGGCAGTGACTGTCCCATCGAGCGTATTTTGCAGTATTAAACACGTATTTATACCGATTTCATCAGGCTCCGAAAATTCTTCACAAAGAATGGCCTTCTCAGCTGCCATAGTTGCAACTCTTGCATCATCAGAACAGAGTGTTCAATGCACCACCGTTTCAGTTTAAAAAACGTTTTGCACCGTTTTTGTCGGGGCTGAACGCAGCCCTGCTGTTGTTTCCCGCAGATGTTTTAGCAAATAAATAAATAACACCTAAAGTTCTTTCTTTTGTTTTAAATCTTGAAATGAATCTAAATCAAATAAAAAACAACTGCCCGTGCAGATCGTGATTAAAATGCAGTGGTTGCCTCTAATTTCAAATGGCTAGATATTTTAGTTTAAAGCCAGTTTGTTTGTTATAAAGCAAATAGCCAATAAATACATTTGCTTAAAAATCAGTATCAGAATCCAATTTGCTAGTTAAAAAAAAAAGAAAATCTGAATTCAAAACAACCCAATTGTTGGGTTTGTCCCTATTTTACCCAGCACTGGGTTGTATTTAACCCAGCATTTTTTAGAGTGTACTAAGTAAAAGGCCTCAAATTTGAAGTACAATCTGGGATGTCTTTTTCTATCAATTCTTCAATAGGTAGATCTTGTCTTTCATAAAGGCAGAGGTCAGGGATCTTGGGCCTAAAAAGGTTGTTGACCACTGCTCTAGCACTACCCCAGCAACTGCATAGCAAGAGCCTAGCAACCACCCAGAATATCCTAGCAACCAACTAGCAACACTTTAGCAAACATCTAACTGACCAAACCATTTACGTTTTTTAAAGAAGACTTTAAGACAAGCCAGCATACATTTGTCTTTCAAACTTTTCAATCTAGTTATTACAGTTTTTCTTACAGGTTTTTTTTTTCAACTGCTTACACACATTTTCAAAACTTTGCCTCTTTTCTTTCATACCTTAACACATAAATCCAAGAAGTGCACACACAAAATGCAAAATGCCTCACATCTCATGCAAAATGCCTCACATCTCTTGCAAAATAAAGCATTGCATTCAAAATATCACAAACACATCTCAAAAGCAAACATTTGAAAACACCTTTGCCATAATATTAATTCCTGTTAGATTGTTGTTTGTTATATAGAGAATTGTGTGTTGTGTTTTACAAAAAGGGTTTTATGAAATTGAAAACTGAGTCAAAGGCTGAGAATTAGTGTATGGTTTTTCAGATTTGGTGTGTGCTTCTGGTGTTTGAGTGTCAGGTTTCAGAAATTGTGTGTAAGTAGTTGAAAAAGACTGTAAATGCTAACACACAATTCAAATACACAGATGACTTTCCTGCCCAGTGAACACTGAGATCAATAACACTGTAACAAAAAACTCTTACTAGGATTCAGGAATAATCTTTTTTATATATTAACAATCGATAAAACTGCAATACGACTAGATTCTTACCTAACTCTGCTATTAGTTTCTGTGATCGGCATCTTTGATTTCATGTTATTTTTACGGCTTATATCCATGATGAAAATGGAGCGAGCGGTCGGAGAATCGGATCACCAAACAATTACGCGATGAATCTCAGACATATCCGGACGGGATTAGACTTCTGAGTTGCCTGAAAAGCAGTAATTATCTCATTCACGAACAAATGTAAAAACAATTCGTTAGTAAGCTGGGCCGCGCTTTCTGGTTTTGACTCAAAAAGATCCGGTTCATAAGTCATTTGTTAATGAAGCCGACTACACTGGCACGCTGCATGCGCATGCAACCATCGTGCACAGTTTATTAAAATGCGTGTTTTTGCCATTATTTTGCGTTACTCTGTCATTGCCGCGGCTGAAAAGTAGCACATGAAATACTGTTTATTTTATTCTGTGATAATTCTGGGGTGGCACAGTTTTTCTTAGCGTGGCAGTTGCCACCCCGGTAGATCCGCCCCTGCACACGATGCTGTTGAGCTTATGCATGCAGTGACCAATCAGAGGTGTCCAGATGAGTCATCGCTAAAATGCTGATGTTACTATCTTGCTGACTGAATACTAGCGTGGCTGTTGAGCTTGAGTGCGCAGTTCACCATCAATCAGATACGAAGACAAAACGTTGCTCAAAGTTTTGTCTTTTTCAGCATGCTCTCCGTTTATTCATCACTTCTGCTTTTTAGTCTAGTACAAAACGTAGTAACGTAAAAACACGTAACAACATACGTCATCACTCCCATACCATAATACCTTCAAATAGAACAATAGGTAATTTGACTGATACCGTAATGCAATGTATAAGAGTGCAATACTTAACACCCCCACTTGCTCTTAGCTTATTGTATTACCAGAAAAATAACAAAAACAAATAAGACTTTTCTTTTACATACATAATGTAAACATACATACACTCTTAAGTGCCAAACATGTCTCGGGCAAATCTCTTTAGTTTTTGCTTAGTGGCTGGCTTTGTCATGATGTCAGCAATCATTTCCTCAGTGGGACAATACTCCAAGATTACCTTGCCATCATTTACATTTTCCCTTATAAAATGGTACTTTATGTCAATGTGCTTGCACCTTTGCCTACAGATTGGGTTTCTGGCTAGTGCTATGGTACCTTGGTTGTCTTCGTACACCTTTGTTTGTGCATATTGGTACGTGTCCATACCCCTGAGTAGCTGCTCTAAGTAGATACATTCCTGCATGGCTGATGCTAAGGACATGTACTCTGCTTCACAAGTAGACAATGCCACTGTTGATTGCTTTCTGGTTTTCCATGAAATCAAAGAACTTCCTTCACTCAGATTGACACAGTATCCTGAAATACTACGCCTGTCTTTTGCATCTGATGCCCAGTCAGCATCACTATACACTCTTAGACCTAGTTTATCTATGTCATTTCTTTTGAAGAACAATCCCTGTTCTGCTGTACCTTTAAGGTATCTGAACACATGTTTTACTGTGTTCCAGTGTTGTTCTGTTGGTTCAGCAAAATGCTGAGATAATTTACTGACAACAAAACTTAAATCTGGTCGTGTGCAAGTGGATAAGTAAATTAAACTTCCCACTGCTTCCCTGAATTTCTTTGGCTCTTTCATTTTTCCGGCATCTTCTGAATAATCAAGCTTTAGTTCACATGGCGTTTGTCTTGATTTACAGTCCTGCATATCAAATCGATCTAGTATTTTCCTCACATATCTCTCCTGTGACATTTTGACTAGACCATCTGCTCGTTCAAAATCTATGCCCAGGAAATATTTCAACCTTCCCATGTCTTTCAGGTAATTTGACTGATACCGTAATGCAATGTATAAGAGTGCAATACTTAACAGTGGCCATACGTGCCATTTTCCCAGGATGCGCCTTTGGCCAGGATTTCTATATTGCCTAAAATATCTAGGTTTTGGCTTTGTTTGCGTGTGCAGACCGATCGGTGTATGACACCAAAATACCATACAGACGGTTCCTTATGCTTTCAAAATGCTCTCGAGGTATTTTAATGTCATACACCGATCGGTCTGCACACGCAAAACAAAGCCAAAACCTAGATATTTTAGGCAATATAGAAATCCTGGCCAGGAAATGGCACGTATGGTCACCCTAATCAACTCCATAAAAACAATTGAGCTGACAGAATGTCAAATGAAATTTCACGGTAATTCACGCAGCCTGATTATGGAGTTTCGTAGCTTTCAGTGTAACAGTTTGGATGAAGATGAGGCCTTTGGGCCAGCTTTCATGGACATGATGGTGTCCAGTCTGGGGAATAAAGGACGGCACACTGCCATGGCAGAGATGTTCCAGTCTTCTTGTCCCATGCTCATTAGTTGCATTTGTTAATATACAAATTCATGCAATTAACTCATTTTTGCCCAATCACACCAGTGTTGTATTAGTATTATTTATTAATATTTAATTAGCTTTTATTTTTTATATGTTCAGTTGTTTATTTTAATTGTAGTTTAAGTTTTAGTAATTATATACTTCCATTTTTTTTAACCCATGATTTCTAATTTTCACGTTTTTTAATTCACTTGCCCTCAGGGCATCCAAGATGTAGATGAGTTTGGTTCTTCATCAGAACAGATTTGGAGAAATTTAGCATGACATCCCTTGCTCACCAATGGATCCTCTGCAGTGAAAGAGTGCCATCAGCGCTGATAAAAACATCACAATAGTCCACACGTAATCCACACCACTCCAGTCCATCAGTTAAAGTCTTGTGAAGCGAAAAGCTGCATGTTTGTAAGAAACAAATCCGTCATTGAGGTGTTTTAACTTTAAACTGGTTTAAATATTAGTCCATGAGTCTCTGTTGTCCTCTCACATCAAAATCCACTGATATATTTGTTTAGAACTGTTTTGGACTTTTTCTGCTTGTAAACAGTACTAGTATCTTTGCATATTTCTGTCCTGATTCAGCCATAATGACTTTTTCACGGGATAAAGCAATATTATGGACAGAGGACTCATATTTTAGCCAGAACCAATTTTTTGAAGTTAAAAATAAAGGAATGATGGATTTGTACAATGGATTCAGTACAAACATGCAGGTTTTTGCTTCACAAAATGTTAAAGGCATAGTTCACCCAAAAATGAAAATTCTGTCATTAATTACTCTCATGTCGTTCCAAACCCGTAAGACCTTGTTCATCTTCAGAACACAAAATAAGATATTTTTGATGAAATGTGAGAGCTCTCAGACCCTGCATAGACAGCAACGCAACTGTAATGTTCCCAGGTCCAGAAACGTAGTAAGGATATCGGTAAAACAGTCCATGTGACATCAGTTTGCGCAAAAAAAGTATTCTCATAGCTTCGCAAAATTTAAGTTAAGCCACTGATGTCACATGGACTGTTTTACCGATCTTGACTCTTTCGTAAAAAAGGAGTGAAGAGTTTTTTGTCGCTTTGAACTAATCGCGAGCTCTGAATGCTGGATACAGCGCGAGACCGCGGATGCGAGCTAGGGCGTGTCATGACGTGACAGAGTGACTGATTGCCATGGAAACGTGAACGTCATGTATAGACTATCTTCTCTTTTAATTTTAAATCATTCTGCATTTATATACATCGCTCCATTAAAACCTCAACATGTCGTAAACACAACTCTCCAATAAAAAAGTGCGGGGGACGAATTTACTTTTTATAAAAAGTGGGGGGGACATGCCCCCCGCGTCCCCCGCGTAATCTACGCCCCTGGGCTAAGTGTTATGATTAGTAGCCTAACTTACAATGTTTTTATTCACATTAACTTTCAATGTTAAATTCACATTAAATATAATATCAGTCGTATTAAAAATGTTATGGCATGACATCAATATCTGTTAATTAAGTAAACACAGGTTTTTATGCATAGTTAATAGATTACATTATTAGGTTACTTTGGGTGAGCGTGATTTCATCAAGTACAACATGTTCTTGGATCAACATTGTTGATCCTGAAACAACATTCCAATCAACCAATCAGAATAGAGATATACCTTTTCAGGAAATATCTGTTTTAGACTTAAAATCAGGGTTAGGTGCTTCTACACCCTTGTTAATCTGCTATCATTTCCCACTGATTTTAGGAATAAATTATGGGTAAGGTTAGGTTTAGGGACAATATTTTTGAACAATAATGTTGATCCAGGATCATCAAAAGATGTTGATTCAGGAACATGTCTTACTTGGCAAAATCACGGCGACCGTTACTTTGATCATCACCCACTAAAGATCAACATAATCTATAAAGGTGAGAATCAAGATAGTTCATGATATAGCTAATGCGTTTGGGGATGTTTCGAATAAAAAGGAAAAAATAAATAAAACATAAGTGCTGTTGGCTGCTGTGTGTCACATGACGACCCCGTCAAAAATAATGAGTGCATGACGCCCCTGGTGTTAGTGGTGGTGATCTTACATTGTTTCGCAGTAGAATTTCCTTTTTATTCATATCTGGACAGCTTGAATTGAAAGTTCACTCAAAAATGAAAATTCAGTCATCATTTAACTACAGTGCCTATTGCTTATTACAGTGACTTTATTTTTTTCTGTGGAACACAAAAATGTTTCAGATGTTTTTAACTTGTATTGACAAAAACAGAGACATTTTTCCCTGGGGGGGGGGGGCAACAGGTAAACCCAAAGACGCCTGTCCATGACCTAGAAGGTCACCATGTCACTAAATATGAGGGCCCGAGTCTTAGAAGTATGATATAGTGGAATGTGTTTTTGACTTTCTTACTATGTGTGGAAAAGTACAGTTGTTAAGAGATGTAACCTTGAAGGCTAGGGAAAAGATCCCTACCTTCTTTGTCGCACTCTGCAGCAACTTGTGTTTCTGCACGTCTGTCTGACCTTTCTTGCAAGAAATAAAACCTTTGAAAAAGACAATTGAGCGAGTTTGTCTCTTATGCGGTGAGTCATTTTTATTTTGCCACAACACATTTCACAAAGATCATGTTCAGTCTCTGAAGACCCATAAAAGTAGGTGAAGTAAGACAAGTACAAGGAATTGTAAACTGTACTGGTGTGTGGAAGTTCAATGCATTTAGTAAACAATGTTAACACCTTAAGCGGTTTCAATAATTTTAATTTGAAAGTACAAAATGTTTTGTAACAATTAGAGCAAATAAATAACTATAAATAACTTTAAATATGAAAACAATAAATATACTGGGATATAAAAATTGTGCACAAAGATATATAAATATATTTAAGTATACTTAAAAGAATTAAGAAATATAACCAACATGCATGTGCATCACAACATGCAGGCCGACTGACAATTAATACATATGATCTGAAATGCATAGCATGATTTTACATTTAGCAAAATATCTGAGTATAGTTTAGGCAAAGAGGCTTATTCTCACCTAAACCAAATAGAAACGTTTTCACAGGTATTTGTAAGAAACATAATTTTTGATAACTTCAAGTTTTCTTAGGAAACACATAAGGTAAACATTGTATTAAAGCACTACCCATTAGACAATATAAGCTACTCTAGGTTACATTCTAGGCTTCCTCCATTGCAATTAAATACAAACATCTGAATACACAAACACATTTGTAACATTGAGGGTTTTTTTTCTTCAGTTTTTGTTTGTAAGGCATTGTTTGCAGCAACTTTTTTGTTCTATGGAATGTGTCACAAGTCAGACCTTTTTTTCATTTTTTTTTTCATTAGGTCTTTTTCTGTCATTGATTGTCTGTTAAACTTTTAGCAGGGACTTTGTGTTGTTTGCAATGATGTCCATCCTCTGAAGGTGGGTTCTCACAGCTCTCCGGATCTGCTCCCATGCGTGAGCACTATATTTCTTAAAACACAAGAGGAACATCTTTAGCTGTGTATGACTGATTTTACATTTTATATGGAAGAAAATAATTAATTTTATTCTTTACAAAGTAACATTAACATTGCAGAATCGCAAATACAATATGCCTCTTAAGGCACTAAGAAAAATAAAGCTGATGACAGAAATCAGTCAACTAACACATACAAACAACGTAACAAGCTGTAATATCATATTATACAATCAAACTTACTTCTTTCTTTAAAATCCTCTTTAAAGTCCTGAAGTGCCTTTTTATCCTTTTCTCGTACGACTCCTTATGTGACGGCTTTTGGTATTGGGCCACCTGATAAAAAACCATAAGCAAAATATAAACAATGAGGAAAAATAACATAATTAACAAAATAGTTGTAACAAAAAAATTTGACATTTCATATAACACATTTATTTAATTGCTCATTAATTTAGCCTTTTCATCTGAACATCAACATTTTTATGATTAATGTCATATAACAGTTTTGAGGTTAAAAGATTGAGTGGAATCATTAAATCTAAATGAATGGTCTATTACTATTATGACAATTCCTTTTAATTAAAACAAAGGGTTATATGTAATTCATAGCATGGAATTCTGATATCAGTTTCTCCTAAGCACAAATACTTTCAGACAAGACTTACACATTCTTTAAGCTCAGATGACTGCCTGTGCAGGTCTTTTAGGAAATATTCCACTGTCTTTGGTTTCCATTGCACTGAATTCATGTGCCCTGAGCCATCCATGAGCTTGATGATATGATCTAAGGTCAAGACAAGAAACTTCACCTGGTCCTCCACCTGTAAGGAGATATAATGCTATGTGTAGGTAACTGGTCCCATAAAAACACTGTTGTGATGTATGCAAGTTTAATAAGATTTTCACGTCATGAAATCCTGATCTCATTTCCCCCCATTTATTTTGATAGCATGTTTTTTTATGGAATGAAATGTTTGCCCTCTGTATTCAATCACAAACAAAGTTTACAAACCTTAGCATCGCCTATCAAGTTGTACAGGGTCCCTGGAAATGGCACCTTGATATCCTCAGTATATTGTCCACCCTACAAGACAGAGCACAATTTGTAATTTCTGATATGTTCCATAGCTGTTCATCCATCTGCATATCCAAACCTACAAAAAATAACGTAAATTGACTTAATTTTTTTTTATAAAATTGATTAATAACATTAATTCATCTTTGTCAATCAACCACGTTGAATGAATCACTATTGAAAAAATCTCTGAAAATTAGTGTGATGAAAATAAATGGATAGAAGCAAAGATATTTTTTTTAAACGCTGAACGAAACAGATTAAGCGTGAGAGCATCCCTCAATAGGTTAAACACGTTTATTGCAGTTTTCCAAATAGTCGTGAATCATTCTGTAAGATTGAATTAACAAGTTACTAAGATAAAAACAATGCATCTGTTGTATAGCCTAAATATCTACTTGAGAGTCTTAAAGACCTTGGAGAAAATGACTGTGGTTGTATTGCACAGCAGTCTAATGTCTTCTGATGAACATTCACGAATAAATCATGATGCTTTTAAAAGCGTAGGCTACTTACCATTTCCCTAAGCAGATTCAGAGAATCGGCGCTCACCATCCTGTATCGGCCGAGCCATCTGCAAGCGGAGCATTGCTGCAGAGTTAAAAACATCACAAAAATATACGTCCACATTTGAGCTTGTTTCATCTTTGTATACGTGCAGTAGCTTTCTACTGTGTCGCTCGAGAGACTGTTGCAGTTGCATGGTGGAGTTTGCTGGATTTTATTCGGGAGTATGGAAAGGGAAAACGCAGTATGCAGGTCGGTACTATCCGGCTTACTTTCACTTTCTAGTTGTAGTGAATGTCCATAGACTAGGCTACTATACAAAATATCTCATCTGGTCTGCTATATGAATAATGAAATCACTTTTAAAAGCAATACATTTTGTACTTAGAAAAGAAGTACATATCTAAAGTAACTTACTATAAAAGCATAGGCTACATATTTATAGTTTACTCTTTAATCGTCTTACTATAGACACCAGCGCAAAACGCAAATTAATGCAAAGCAACTTCAATATAAGTTAAAGCAGTCCCACGGCTCAAAATAATTACCCGATTCCAAAGTATTTGAAGGTCGCTGACGTTTCCAAACGAGAAGGGGGTTATACCTGCGGGTTGTGTACAGAATAACACTTTCTGTTTGAGACGTAATACGCTTTGTTAACGCCACGTGCTGACGCAACCACGTACAATCGCTCTCACTGGATTTCACCGCACTTTCTCTTGATGCAATGAAATGCAATTTCTCATCTTTTGTCACTGCACGAGAAAAATGGTCTAGCATTGACCATCAGTTTATCAAAATATTTTACTTCCAGCATATCTTTCTATATTTTTTTTTACATAATAATAATAATTATTATTATAGGCTAATAATTATGTTTAGGCCTATTGTTGTTGTTAAAATGTTTTGTAGCATTTTCTTATAGAAAATAATATATTATTAAACATTTTTCCAGGTTATGCCATTTGTAGCTATAGCAGTGTTTTGGAACAGGGGTAGCTAATATCGAGGTTGTGAAAAAAAAAAATCCTGTGTTTTGGAAAATGATCAACCAGCTTGCATCTAAATGTCATTGGTGAAATGGTATGACAATGACAAGAAAAATTAAAAAATAAATAATTGATAAAACAATTAGTTGTAGGCTAATCAAACAAATACAGATACAAGTGTCTATTACTCTAAATCAAGACTTCTTGCACGCACATATATAAAATCTGACTTGGTTCTTCAAGTTCTGTGTATTTCTGGGCTTTTAAAAAATACATATTCGCGCCTCTGTGGATTTTCTCTGGTTCGTTATTACTGGGTGCGTATTGTATGGCTTGTTTTATTGTTAGAATTGTCTGTTGTTAGATTGAATCCCTCTTTTTTCAGTATAGTTTATCCCATAAAATATCTTCAAGCAATCTATACGCATGCGTGATTTCAATCAATGAGAACTTGAAAGCGCTTTTAAGATGTTGCACTTATTTGCCTGTAGATGGCAAGATTAGCAAAGATCACTTTTATAACGAGCCGCATGGAATGAAGCAGATTACAGGAGGTTTAATGTTTTGATCGCAGTTTGAAACACGGAACAAAAGTAGCAGCGCAGAAAGTCCTTACAGTAGACACTTTGTTTACGGTATTAGGTCTATTAAAAGTGAAGGAATTATAGAAAGTTACGGGAGAAAACCTTTGCGTGAGAGTGGGCTCCGGGTTTCAGTGTTCACTCATCGATACCTGTGTTTGATGTCTTTCGACCACAGCTGTCGCCTTAGTGAGGTCAGAGCCCAAAAGTAATGCAAACAGTATTTGAACAACAATAAATAATAAATAATAAATTACTTTCATTCTTATTATGACATACTTTATTTTTATTAATTGTTTTGTGTCCTGCTTACATTATTGTTGGGAAGCAAATAAATAGCATTTTAAATATAGACATGTGTTAATATGTGTTAAATAAACTATTTTTTCCTCGAAATGACTGAAAATGTTCATGTTCAATCCCCCCCCCCCCCCCCCCCCCCCCCCCCCCCCCCGAACTC
>NW_015505227.1:1494382-1510764 GCF_001515645.1 Sinocyclocheilus grahami
CCCCCCCGTAGCCTACCGAAATCTTTCAAAATATACCGACCCTGAAAAATATTTAAAAGATGTGACAACTTGCATAGACATACTAAACGACATAATGACCGATTTGAGAGACAGTGTACATTTTTAAGTATTTATTTTTTGTGAACATTGGTCAAGTGAGAAATGCACACGTGTCCACACATTTGTTACAAAGACATTTAGACAGCCATTGTATGTTACAAACAACATGTAAACGAAACAGTCCTTCATAGTAATAATAGCACATTCCAGGATAAACAGTGGATTGTATAGTAGTCTAAAGAACAATCAAAGTTTGTTCGCTTAAAGTAAACCTTTTAGTTAGTGTAGTCTAGTTGTTCTACTTAGTACATTTGTTTAAAAATAGCAAGCCCAGAGCCGTAAAATAGGCAGTTTAGATAATAACATTAAACATTCATTGATTCATTTGACCATATCGACTTCAATGGAAAATGAAAAGTGCAAAAAAAAAAAATAAATAAAAAAAAAATAAAACAATAAAAAATAACATTAATAAATTACTGACAACATTTAATTTGCGGCACGCAATGAATTAAATGTATCTTCTTCTAGTCATTTTTCTAGTCATTCTTCTGAATGTGTCCATAACGGCCAGAATGTCCTGGCGCACAGCTTCCCACGCGCAGCAGCTACAATTCTGTCGGAAAGAAAAGTCGCACAGTTAATCAATGCAGATTTGAATGAAGGTATAAACACATTCTAAACTTTTTCGTTATTTGTTTGGTCTCGTTTACCGAGTTTCTCACCTGCTGTGTGAGAAACTGATCGAGCTTTCTGAAGTTCTCGACCAACGTCTCAAATTCAGAGCTCATCACCACCGGGACCTAGATATTAACAATAACGATTAACGTCCAAAATTGTAAATAATGTAAGTAATTGTTGACTCAGCCCAGCTACTGACTTACGTTTGATTTAGCTTGTCGGTGGAGATGTTCCATTAGTTCTTGGAATGCATTGTTATTCCAGCAGTGGGTTCTGTTCTTCTTGAAGAGCTCAAAGGTAGAGTTATATGATATCTTCAGTGCCTGAGATAATTCTTTCTGTCCAGTGAACAAAAAAAAAGATCAAACATCCAATGTCAAACTTACAGGATATATAACACCAACAGTCCTGAATATTTCTGGAGACTGCAGAGCCTGAATGGCACCTGAACCAGCAACTCAAGTTCTTTCACATCACTTGAAAGCGGCCAGCTGCATTTAAAACTCCGCAGGAAGATAGATCTCTAGGATGTAACATTTCTGTCTTGTATTATATTGTTGCCTACCTTACTCGGAAGACTCGTGAACCGATAAGACATCGCTTTTTCCACTTTACGGGGACATGCTCCTTGGCCCTTTGAGAAGAAGAAAAAAAGATGTTGACGAGTGCTTAACACATTTTCAAATAGACACACAGATGATAGATAGATAGATAGATAGATAGATAGATAGATAGATAGATAGATAGATAGATAGATAGATAGATAGATAGATAGATAAGCCTTACCAGTGCATGCAGAAATTTAATTGTTTGAGAAATTGTCTCCTTTTCCTGAATAAAGGATTCTGCAAATATGGACGGAGACATGATAATCCACAGAAAATACAAAAAAGTTCTCATTGTGGTTTTGTATTGACAGCTGTACAGTGCAGAGCAATATGACTAGGATATGGATACTATCTTATGGTAAGACTCTGGCTATATATTGTTCTCCAAAAAAAAAAAAGAAAAAGAAAGAAACTACCCTACTAAATTTGCATTCCCTTCAGCAGGTGACAGCGCGGGAAGCCCAGCGGTATTATAATTGGAAGTTTCAGAAGGAGAAAATTACGTGCCTCTGTTCGTCGTGGTGGGCGTTCTTTTTCTCACCTTGAAAAGGCAATGAGATGGATAGGATGGCGATGGATAGGAGTCAAACTGGGACTTTCGTCCACTATCACTATGTAGACACAATTACATCATATGAATGTCAATACTTACGAAACAAATGAATATAATTAATACCTTATTATAGCCTATTATTTATGTTATCCATACGTTATCTACAGTATACCTGTATATTCTGTGTCTTCCGGTTTTGCGTTAGATATATATGCAAAAATTAATTTTAAAACACGACTTAAAAGCGGCTGTATATGTGTTCTCAGAGTGACTTCATCAAACCGTTTGTGTAAGGTGATGACACAACTGGAGCGCGAGGTAATTCCTCATCGTTACAGGGCATTGTTTACATACAGAGCGTTTCACTTTCAGTTTCCACAATGACCTGTGTGTAGAATTCCTTTAGCAATTCCACATGAGCCACATATTATGAGGCAATTGATTTTTGTTCCATACTTTGTTTAAAAATCGTTTATCGATGCTGCAAATTTCCTTTCATTTCCTTTTTTTTACTATTATTATAATTTTTTTTAAAGAACCAAATAATTTTAATCCAGAAACATATTCTGTTTGTGCAAATCACATTATTGTGCCTCATGGACGACGAACAGGTTACATCTCTTGAAAAAAAAAAGTCTATAGCTACACCTAGGCTAAATACGAGAAGAAATATTGGAAACATAAAAATAAATAAATAAACAGTAAAAAGTGAAAATGTAAGCAAAGTGTGGTTTTCAGTTGAAAGGAAAATGAGTTAATTGCCTATATCTTTCGTTGTCCTGTCTGGAAAATTCATTCCAAAATCCCAGTCAAAGTTTCTTATGCTACATTTAGAGGGGGAAAAAAAGTACCATTCATCTTGAAGGGCCAAATCATTGTTGCTCTTTCCAATAATATTCATAATAAATAATATATGAAGGAATTTCGACTTTAATATAAGCTATTAAATGTTGTTAAATATGGCAAAATTAAAACTAATAATAAATTAAAACTGAAAAAATTCTCATGTTAAATGTAAAACTGAGTGTCTTTACATAGCCTATAAAAGCTTAAAGTAGAGAATTAATTTTATGATGCTTTAAATACCAATATTGTGGTCAAACCAAAAGTAACACATGGTATTTACTCTTTTTAATGAACAGACCTATGCGACACTGGTAATTAGGGAATATTAGCTAATCATTCAATAACAAAACACGCTTAAAACAGAAAACATATAGCTTATTTTAATTACCGTCCTGAAGTAAAACTCCGACAGCACTATTTCAGTATCTATCTAAAATCTAAAATATCTCAAATCATTATTGCAAAGCTCAGTCGGTAGGGGGCAGTGCATAATAAGCTTTTCTAACTATTTTATAAACGTTTTTTTTTTTTTTTTTTTTTTTTACAAAATATGGTTATACATAATTTTAATAATAATGTATAAAAATCAAAAAAGATATTTTATGCGCTCCAAAAAGATAACCAGTCCGTTCTCAGGTGGAAAAATCAAGAAAAATTTGATCAACTGAAAAAACAGATCAAAGAGCAGCATGAGCTGAAACGTCTGCTCTTTGCTCTGTTTTTAAGACACGTTTCACTTTTTTGCACTTTTGTCACCCTGTAGAGATGTTAAATAATGTGAGAGACCCTTGCCTTGGTCTAATTGTGTGTCTTTCAGTGTGCTGACATTTTTGTTTTTTTTGGTTGTTCAATAATAATGTATAATAATCAGTTTTGGCTGCACCATAAGTAATACATTTTATAATAATACATTTTGATAGAGAAAATAATTTGTATGGTTCAAATTGTTTCCCACTTGACACAAATTATATAATCAACTATCCCTGCATTCCATTCGGAGGGACTCATCCCTATGTCCTAATCCCTTCAAAGGGTATACCCTCCGGAGTGAGAGCTTCGAAGGGTTGAAGGGTGTAGGGGACAAAACAACTGTTTCTTGAAGTGCCCTTCTGCGTCGTCACATGCACACAAGGAGGCTCCGTCATCATGCAAAGAATCTGCGCAAAGGATCATGGGAGCCCAAGGTGTCCATCAGTTGTACCCTTCGAAATTCTTAATTCCGAAGGGCCCTTTGAAGTGGCCAGTTTTGAGCACTTCGGTTTGGAATGACCCTTCAATATGGCGGCCATGATTGTTTTCACTCCGAAGTGCCCTTCAGAGGCGATATATCCCGTTTGGAACGCAGTGTATAAGACATCACTATGCACCCTCTCCAGTCGGAAATAGTTTGTGTTCTCTGAATTCTGCCATGTGAATCATTCATCATCACCCTTCCAAAACACCAAGACCTTACAGCTCTCATAAAAACTGACACTCAGAAACACTTCATTTTACGGTATCACAATAGATAGTTTGCCAAAAAAGAAAAGAGTAGGCCTACTTGACAGACATTACTAAATCAAATTTGATAAAACGATTTGACAGACTTTACTAAATCACACCTGTCTCAGTAACAAAGTGACAGCCATAAGCTCTGTAAAGTGCAAAAATGTGTTTGCCCACACTTCTTAGCCAAACTCAAAAGTCGGAAACACTCTCTGATTGTGAATAATTTTGCTTAAGTTATCTGAATTTGTTTTGGGTTTTGAAATGAAGTTTATACGTTTTCAAAATTAAACTTAAAGAAGTCAATTAAACTTAAAGAAATCCATTGTCTTGGCTACTTGTGAGTTCAAATAAAGGTCATGTTGAGTTTACCTATTTTTAGTCTACCATGTTTTTAAGGCAGGTGAACTTTCATTGTAAATTTAACCAGCTGGAAATGTTTTACGGTGCATGAATAGCTATGACTGTTATAGTTTCCTTTTTTTTCAGAATGATGTATTGCCTGTGAAACATTTTTCTAAATTAATTTTCTTTTATATATTTACTTGTATGTAATAGTTAAAGATGCTGTTTACACAACTTCTCAAAATTTAAGTAACTAGAACATTATTTTATGACCTAACTGCAGCTGATTTATCTCTTTATCCTAAAAAAATGATATTAACCTTTTATTCCAGGACAGCATTCCAAAAGCATGCCCAAATGGAGCATCACTGAAAGTACCAGAATCCAAACGCATCAGAAAATCTTCACATGGCCCACCCAGAAAACATTTTTTTTTCTGGGGTGGGACATGTTGTCATGTCCATACATCTGAGGGTGAGTATTAACCTCTTGGTTCCTAGTTGCCCCTCAGTGCTCAGTACAAGATTTCTTAATCGTATTTAGTAGTTGTTCAGTTTTGTGCAGCTTAAAAGTGATCAGAGGTTGTGCAAACTGGAAGGGAGGGAAGAAACCACCAGAGCCCAAATGGGTGTGAATCAACCACTGGGTGTTATTCATAGAAACTGCATGGAGAACTCTCGCAATAGCTGATGTTTTTCATTCAGCTGTGCATGAGACTAAAGGGAATCACTCGGAGAGGTTCTATACAGGCTAGCCTAAAAATCCCTTTTTACAGCTCACTAGAACTGGAAAGATGTCAAGAAACGTCTACTCATGTGAGTGAACAGTGGAGAAGAAAGCAAACTTTATTTTTGCAGGTGAGAAAACAATTTCTAAGTTCCTTACAGTTGTAGTCTCAGCCATGTGTTCCTATCTGATGGTTTTGTTAATTGATTTCACCCACCAACTTTCCGGTGACCTGATTTGTTGACGAGGTGGAACACAGCTTCAACCACATGGTACAGAAAGTGAGGCAGTTTCACCTATTTGATAAAGAACATCATCTTGTCAGAGTTATTGCTTTCGTGGAATAGCAATTGGTTAATAATTTTGCAAGGCTCTTCTTCCCAGGGCGCTGTCCTTAGTTGACGCGGTGCGAGGTATGGAGCGGGGTCCCCCTCGGTCCGTTCGCCACGGGGCCCCTTCAAGCACGGGGCCCGGTGCGACCTCACCAGTTGCACCCCTCTAAGGATGGCCCTGCTTCTTCCTAATGACTCAGTTGAACCATACCCTCATCTCTCTTTCTCTCTCTCTTCCTGTTGCTAACTCTCACTCTTCTGAAGCAGTGATGTGTGTGCTGGAACAGGAAATGAATGCAGACAGAGGAGGCAGGCAAGCTGAAACTGGCACAAAGTTCTAGCATGTATACACACCCGCCCACGATACATACACACACACACACGGACACACACTGGCCCTGAGCAACAACTGTCAGAGCTGGAACTTTGAGCTGTAGGTGAAACGACAAAGCGGTGGTGGTGAAAGACTGAAGCCTGTCTAAGACATTAAGCGGACTGAGAAAGGAAAAGAGATTTAAAGAAAAAAGAAGAAGAACAGGAGACGGATCTTACAAATGTAACTTGAACAAGAAGAGAGAAAAACAAAGGTGTGGAGAAGATGCTGCGCCGATCCTGCCTCAGCAGGTAAACTTATTTTAACTTCTGAGTACTTATTTGGTTAAGATGTACATAATATTCACTCTGTCTTGAGGTACTTTGCCATTTATTTCAATACTTTTACTTAAAGTCTTACATAACAGCTACTTTCCTTTTTTCCTGTCTTGTTGCAATATGGCTATATGTGCACATAAACTTGTTGCAGTTTACAAAGAAAAGGCAAAGTGAGCCATCTTACACTGTGCTATGAGACCAGAAAATCAATGCATAATCTGCATATTGTAAGCAGCACGTGATTTTTTGGCATTTTATGTGCTGAATCTGTGATCATAGTGTCACAAGTTGATCACCAATTGCAAACTATCACCGTCAAGCTGATAGATGAAATGAAGATAAAAGATATTGATGTCAGTATTCAGCTTCGTGTGCTCAATTGAACCTGTGAAGAAGGATAAGAATCATTTTGTATGCATGCTTAATCCATTCTGTGTACAAACAAGGTATTCCCTCTGAGAGGAAATGTTTTAAACATTTTAGTTGTGTAGACTCAGGGGCGTAGCCATCTTTCAGAAGTGAGGGGGACAGAAATGTCAAATGTAATATCTTTATTTTTTGGCTAATTAACAGGTTTTATTTATTTTTCTTACTTTTAATTGGCTAAGAGGTCAAATAAACTGCTGGATAATAACTAATAATTTGTATTCTGTCATATTTTTTCCTAATGGCAATTTTATTATTTGTTCATATAGGCTACTACACTTTTTTTTAAATCACAGAATAAGACAGAAAACATTTATAGTTTCTATAGGCTACTGTAGTAAATGCGTGGTAATAAACAAAGATAGAGATACTTTGTTTAGTATCAGAAAGATCAGATACTTTGTTTACACCATGAAGATGACTTGAAAACACACATAAACCATATATTGTCGCAATCGTGTGTTTATTGTCTTGACATTATTTATTCAGTGATAGCTGGATGCCTTTGTCCATATTAGGTGTTTCCTGCATGTCATAAGTTATTACTTCTATGAGTCTTTCTGCATGAGAGCACCCTCCAGCTTTGAGTATGAATGAAACATACACTGCATGAGAGAGTTTAGCACTCCATGATGTTCACATCTCCTCATTTTGGTTACAAATAAAATGTCAGGTCATGCATAGACTATCTTTTCTCTTTGAATTTAAATTTAGATTTATTCACACTGGCCCCTGAAAACCTCTACGTAAACACACTTATCTGAAAAAGTGCAGGGGATGAATTTAAGTTTTTTTTTTTAAGTGGGGGGACCTGTCCCCCACATATCCCATGCGTATTCTACGCCCATGAATAGACTGCACAGTGAATAAAAGTGCTCTTTCTGCATTCCTGAGGTGACTGGGCTGGTGCGTGTGGGTGTGGAGGAAAACTGGAACACCGCAGATCTGGTACAGCTATCTGAGTGCACTGCACATTCCAAAGAGAATCTCATTTCTCCCTCAGGTATTCGCTGTGTGCACACCTCAGAATAACCCTTCTGACTTTCTGAGGCCACTGCTTTGTGTGGGTTAAAATCTGAAATCACAGCAGGTTTTGTTTGAACTCATACGTAAATTACAAGCATTCGAACTATACACATCTGAGATTGGCCAACTGGTCAACTTTAGAAAATTCTGTCATTTACTTCTTTCTTTCATGGAACACAAAAGGTGATGTGAGGCAGAATGTCCAGGCTTTTCTTTTCCATACAACAAAAGTAGACTGATTAGTGGCCCACATAGATTGAAAAATCATTGTAAAAGTAGTCCATATTCATTATTCACCATATTCTAAGTATTCTGAAATTACACGATAGCTTAGCATGAATGACCAAGCAATAAAGGTTCTTTATTGGTGTCAATAGTTCCATGAAGAACCTTTAACATCCACGGAACCTTTTAAATGCACCAAAGGTTCTTTCGATTATTTAAATGTTCTTCATGGTTCTTTTAAGAACTGTTCACTGGAAGGTTCTTTGGGGAACCCAAAATAGTTCTTCAATGGCAGAGGTGTCCAAAGTACGGCCCGTGGATGAATTTCAAATGGCCCACAGCTCAGAACAAATGTGTTTACTCTGTGACTGGTCTCGATCATGCGACCACTACAACACTGAGATTCCTTGAGAAGCGTTTGAGTTTGGAGAAGAGGCCTCCGATACAAACCACAGATGTTGCGGTGATTTAAACTAGTTTAAAAGCAGATGAAACAGCAATGACATTCTCAACAACACTGACACGGAAAACAGGAGAAGCACCGTGTGACAACAATCCAGTTAGAATATTTTTAAATACACAAATCACAAACATTTACAATGGATTTACTTTAGTAACTCTAACTGTGGTATTGTGGCAGAAATGCAGGATATTCATGTCGAATTTTATTATATTATTAATGTAGGCATAGTATTGAAGGTAGTGTAAGGCTGTAATGAAATATAGGCCAAATTACAGACATTTTTGTTATAAGCAGTTTTATGCATTTCTATTTACTAAATACATTAGTTTATGGACTAAATACTATAAAGTCATTCTAGATATTATAATCTTTAAATGTTACCCTGTAAAAATTAGATTGTTAAAATATTTACAATATATTTACAAATATATTATTATACATCCTCAACACTAATGCTGACAACTGTCTACACACACACACACACACACACACACACACACACACACACACATACATACATACACAAACACATACACATATATATATATATATATATACAGTATGCATGAATGAAGCATCGGGCCCCTTGGTGTGTCCACATCATTGAATCTGGCCCCCTTTAAGAAAAAGTTTGGACACCCATGATCTATGGCATTGCTGCAAAACCCCCTTTTTTGGAACCTTTATTTTTAAGTGTAAAGTTGTTAAGTTGCTGAATATCTCCTCCGTTCTCATCCCATTGAGTTCCTATCACACTTCATGCAGACAATAAAGTTGGAGATCATTGACATCAAACCTGGTGCATGTATGAATGCACACATGAACAAATTAGATTGGATCATTTTCAACAAATAGCAAGTTAAAGCTGAACAACTTTTAAAATCTGAACAGATTTTAACTCAAATCTGCAGACTGGCTCTGACTTTCAACAAGTAGAGTTGACTTATCCTAACTGTAAATTGGGGAAAAAGTAATGTAGGAATGTATAATTCTTCAATATATAACAATTATTTTAACATTGCTTATACCGTCTCTGGCATACTCACAAAAATGTAACAAGCACAAGGGGGGGAAAACAATAGCTTTTAATATTTACATATTTTTTTGTATGCTGACAAATGGCGACTATATATGACAGGAGATAATATGTGCTAGGACAGCCCTAAATTTAATTCTAAAAATGGGTGCTGGGGTGAGTGAACAGATCACATAAAGACCCATTTTCCCCCGCCATGAACATCCTGTAAGAGAACCAGACAGCACAGCAAGGTCAAAGCAAGCCAGGCTAGAGACAAACAAGGAGTTTCCGTGTTTAAACTGTCTAAATGGGAACGGCCTCCTCCAATTGTTCTACACTAACAATCATTTTCAACTGGAAGGACCCCCCCCCCCCCCCAAATACAGCTTGTGCAGATTCCAAGGTGATTTTTTTTTAACAGCTCTAATATGATGAATCATGCATTGGTGTTTCTGTCATTTTTGCTCTGCTGCTGTTCAACTCCAGACTCAAAGGTTGTCAAACAAGTTCTGACTGTCCCTTTCAAAGCTGAACTGTTTGTGAAATACATTAAGTAACCAGTCTGAGATCTAAGTTGACATACAGTATCTGCAAATCAGTATGGAGAAGAAGCATTCTCAGAATCAAATGTGTAGCGGTGATTTTGGCCACTTCCTTCATGGATTATGCAATGTCCTCCTCTGGTAGACCACAAGTCCTCCGTTCCATCCATTGCCACCCCTTGGTTCAAGTCAAGTCAAGTCAAGTCAAGTCTGCTTTATTGTCAATTCTTCCACATGTACAGCACATACATACAGAGAATTGAAATTGCGTTACTATCAGACCCTTGGTGCATACAGATAACACTAACAGTAGAACATAAACGTTTCACATTTATTTATACAACCAAGTATATACTTATATAACCATAGATATAACCAGAATACACACATCTCAAATCAGTAGAAAGCAAATGTTTGTTGCTGACAATGCAGCATGTCTTCCTTTCTCTCTCTCTCTCTTTGTATTAGACATGCAAGAGGAAGGAAGTCTTTTAAAAACAGCCACCATGAAAACCAGACTTTTAAAAAGATCAAGTGAAATACCGGTCATCAGAAAATGAAAAACTAAGGTGCAGCAATGTAATATTTACATTAGAACTGACAAAATGCATCACCTCTTCGGTGCTTTGGCAATTAGATCAATCAATGTTTTTTTTAAAATGTCAATGGCATAATATCCTGTGTCTATATCTCAGATCTCAGATCAGACATAATTTGCTGGCAGCTGATTCCAAATAGCACTTTGATTACTGACACTGTGCTGTTATCTGTCTTTCGTATTAGAGTCAACTTCCTTTCCTTTACAGGCAGTAGTCAAACCACATACAAAAGATTAACAAGTGATAGAGGTCGCTGAGCAAACATTAAACAACCGCTGTTGCGTCAAGGGTGAATCTCTTCAAGTACTTTGAGTATTCTGTAAATTGTCATAAACTGTCAATTAATATAATCCTATAAACACATATACATTTAATATATAAATGTAATACTACTAATAAATTTATTACTTTAAAAGTCACTTTATTACTTATATTAATTAAAATTAATATAATTATGATGTGATTTGAATTAATATAACATTCCAAAAAAGGTGCTCTGATCTTTTTTGAGTGTCTGTGGAGGTCATGCTAGATTGGTTGCTCCAGGTCATTGATCAGAACTGTGGTATTTAACCTCAGTTATTGGTCCATATCAGCACACTACATCAAAGTTTCCTGCCTTAAAACATCAGCTGTTGACAAAAGGTGGAGGTTAGAGATCTCCACTTTCAGCTTAAAATGACTTAGCAGTGAATTTTGCAAAAACTTACCATTTCAGAGTTTTTATTATTATTTTTTTTTCCTATGGTGAAAAGTTAAAAATCAATACTTGCTGTTTCTTTGTATTTGTGAAATTTACCAGCAATTTTTAGTGTACTTTGTTTCTATTATGTGTGACAGTTCATAAAACTTTATATATAACATTGTGAAAGGAGCAGCATGATCTTAGTTTGATAGAATAAGGCTTGTTGGGCAAAGTCTGAACAGCTGGACCAGTAGAAAGGTCAGCCAAAGTGCTGTTGTTTTTGCATTTATACAGCAGATGCTCTTTGCTCGTGACTCAAATGTGAGGCAGCAAATAAACAGTAATTTGTGTCTTCTTCTCAAATTGCTTTTTATAATCCTCTCATTTGTTTTCTACCCACAGGAGGGCCGTTCCTGAACCTTGATTCCAGCGTGATTCCCTCAAGGGGAGAATAGGGTAAGATGACATCCTTACACAGTCTGGGTCTGGTACTGGTGGAGTTTGAATATGAATACGAGGGCCGGAATGGCCACATGGTGTCCATTAAACCCAACGAGCGGTACGTCCTCCTGGCCAAAACAAACGATCATTGGTGGCATGTTTGCAAAGATGAACGAGCCAAGCCATTTTATATCCCTGCTAAATACGTAAAGGAGCTTCCAGCCAACATCCCTTCACCTCTAGACTTCAGAGAGCCTCCAGGCCCCGCTGTGAAGCCTGTGGTGCCTGACCTCGCAGAGACCCACAAATCAGATGAGGTGACAATTAGACATCACTCCAAAGGGAATTACCATAAGACAGAAAACCGCATGTCTACATTTGGAGTTCCTTTGGATTTACATGAGCCCCCTTCTTACAAACATGGTGGACCTTCAGACTCCCTTATCTCCCTGAACATGGTTTCAGCCTCAGACTCATCAAATCAGAAGAAGAGGATGAGTCAAGCAACTAATCTGCTGATTGGCTCTCGCAGTGAAACGCAGCCTGATAAGTTTCGAGTGCCCAGCTTCAGCCCAGCTGACCCCCTCCATAAACCTATCCCTGTCAAACCTGTGGAGCTCCCTGTCATTAAGAACCTAAATGAGACCAAGCCTCACATGAAGTCTCCAGAGCCAGAATACCCAAAAGAGCCCGAAAGTGAAAGCTCTAGCTCAGAACCACTGCCATCACCAGATTCTGAGAATATTTATGAATCCATATCGGACCTGAATCTAGACCTGTCGACACTGACAGACAAAGCACCTGCTGGATTGCCAAACCCTCAGACCAACACATCATGCTCATCTCCAACAATAAAGGTACAGTTTTAGCTATATGAGAATGCCTTTTAAATTCTTATTCCTTTCCAGCAAACAGAATATATTTAGGGAAGCAGAATGTAAATGAATTGAAATTCGACTGCAGCAAGTGCAATTCTTGACTAGAAAAGTCAAACTTTGAATGAACAAAGTTAAAGGGTCTTGAAATTTTTTGAAGATCATGTATACCTTACAGATTACAGCCTTACAGGATCGGTCTGCGGACGAAAACAAGAACGCATGTTTTCAAATCCTCTTTGAAGCATTGGTTTCTCTTTCAAAATTTCACTTTTATCAGTTCCTTAAACCATACTAACCTATTTCTGTACAGAAAATCAATGATGTTGCTGAAGGATGTGATAAATCGTTTAAACCCAATTACATTCTTGCCTTTCACATACACTGTAATGTTAAAATTTGTCTTCTGTCTTGGATAGAGAAAAGTATGAACGTTAGTCAGAATGGAATATCATCGTACTACTGTATACAGACATTTGCAGTCTGCTTATATTGTTGAACAAAGGAAGTGCTGTATTGGTTTAAATAATGACTTTTGTTATTTAAACTTTGTGTATTTTTGACACGTTATCTCAGTTTGGCAGGATTGGTAAGCAACAGGGCATAAAACCTTATGAGGGAAGGAAGTAGAACAGGAAGTGTGTATCAAAGGAAATGTTTAGGCATGTTATCAAAGTGGGCCACTGGGAGGCAATGTTGGCATGCTGCATATCCAATCCAAGCAAAGCAGTACGCTTTTCCGTTAAGAACGATGTTTCACTATAAATGAACTTGCACTCAAAATCATAACTTCAACTTTTTCAACAGAATTTATAGAGAGACATGATCTTAATGTGATCAGATCACCATCAAAGTTACATTTTATCCACTTAAGGAGTAGTTACTCAGCTGTTTTTGGAGCTACATGAAATAAAGCACTGAAAACAATGACACCAATGGTTAACAATGGGTGTTAACAATAACACCCTCCTACATGACATCAGAACAGGATATTACAGCTTTTCCTACAGCGAGGGAAGGGCATATGGTAAAGCTTGTGTGTTTTAGCCTATGAAAGACGTCTATAACTCATCCTATAAAAACATAGCTAACTATGCAATCAGGTGTACATAACAGAATGATAGCCACTACTCTGCGAACTGTATCCAAAGAAAACATAAAAATCCAGTTACCATTTTTATTTGCATTCACTATGTTTGTAATGCACTTGCCTGTGACTTACAGGTTATCAGGGTGCCGATTCCTTTGTGTGTGAACAAATTTTAGAGGTTTGAACACTGTGCCACAGAGTTCAATTAATAAGAACTACAGGGCATGTCACAACAGGGTTAGGTTTTCTTTTGTGTAAACTGTCTCTTTAAGAATACGGGATATAAATGCATCTCACTTCTAGCAGGCAATGTTTTCAATCAAATTCAAACCAGAAATTAAATATGAGACAATATTCTTAACTTGCAAGTGTTCCACTGTAAGCGTTTTAGGCAAATTTTACAGGAATGCTAAGGAGTTAATTGTGTTATTTGTTTCAGAATACATTTGTGGTGGTTGCATGTACACTTCAAAGGGAACACGTTAATCTCCTGGGACACTGTTAGCACAGATCTTGGGATCTGAGTCAGCCTTGGTGTTGTAGCTGCAAGGCTACTATTGTTAGCACAGGTGTTTTCAGCTTCTCAGTTTCAAAAACAGTAAATGATCCCAAAGCTTGAAATGTGTCAGAAAGCCAGGGAGAAGAGAGATAAAGACCGAGTATGAAAGAAAGAAAGAGAGAGGGGGTTTTGTTGTCATTTTCAAATAGTCTCATTCTCTACTACCTTGATCATTTAAATTGTTTGTCATAAAGCCACTGAAACTTGGAGGGAGGACAGAGACAGAGAAAGAGTGAGAGAGAGTGAAAGAGAGATATATTTAGCCTACTTTTTATAGAAATATCTTTCTATAGAAAAATTACTAAATATAGAATGCTCATTTCAGTTTCATAACACAATTCCAGGGAATCTAGTAGTTCCTTCTCATGTTCTCAGTTTCTCTGAACATTGCTTAATTTCAAAGCATTTGAGTTATAGTGGACAGGGCCACTCTCAAAGTTTAACTGAAACGTGATGTTTTTTTCTTTTGTTTAAATATCACAAGAAATGGATGAACGCAGTGATTGTCAGTGTGCGTAATTGCTTCTAACTCTCTAAGCCTTTGCAGATCTAACAAGAATCACTGTAGTTCCACTCTTGTTTGGGAATAGCTAGGAATTAGTTTGAAGATGAAGGAGAGAGGCACAGTGGGAGTGCAGCTCTCAGTGCACCTGTATCAGGTTTCAGAGCCATTGTTAGTCTGGCTACATCAGTTGCAGACAAATGTTTCCCACAAAACCAGCACTGTATTAAGCTTCAGATATATCTTAAGGGCCTCAGATGACTTTATGCCGCTTTATGAATAATTCGTGAGAATAACGAGCCCGGTCTCATGAAAATGCGTATAAACAGTACGCCAAATAAAAACGAAAACTCGTGGTATTGATACGCAAAAATGGACTTTGGCGTTCATATGATACGCATGTGTTTGGCGTGCATATAATACGCAGTTTTCGCGTGGATATGATACGAAATTTGTTGGCGTGCATATGATACGCATCTACCCCACAACCCTAAACCTACCCATCGCGTAGCATACACACGCCAAAGTCAATTTTTTTGCGTATCAATACCAGGAGTTTTCGTTTTTATTTGGCGTACTATTTATACGCACTTTCATGAGATCGGGTTGGAATAACGATGAGCTCAATTCAGAAATTGAGGGAACACACATTTTTCACTATGAGCTGACTTTTACTGAGTCACTATCATATGCCTATAAGCTATATGTAATTGTACCTCTATTTGTCTACTCGCAACAACCAAGAGAACATATGACAGCTGGTCCAATCCTGTTACAATGCCTCTCAGCCACAGGCACGTTTACAAAACAAAGGAGTTCTTCCTGAAGGCCTCCAAATCTCATTTCAGTGCTTTAAACCCAAACAAGTTCAGAACAACTCCCACCCATAGGCACTGTATGTGTGAAAACACAGCCAGCCGTGTCCTCTGCCTTGTCCCTGAGCGTGACAGATGGTCGGTGTACTGTTTAGAGCTAAATGCAGGAATAAACTTACAAATGATACACCACTTTCGATTTACACCACAAGAACGTTGCGTATTTGTCCTTGTGAACCATAAAACGCTGTGAGTTTGGGAGAGAACGAGTTAAAAAAGAAAGGAAAGAAAAGAAAGGTGGGTCGCCGCTCCCTAGTTTACCTGCAAGAGCGCCGCTTCAGACTCGAATCTTCTGAGGAGGAACAGGTGAGATTCATCTGAGACTAACAGCGGAAATCAAAAACAGGTATTATTACGAATACACATTTTTTGACTTAGCTTTTGACGCGATAAAGGCAGAATAGCGCGTTTTCGACGGCTTTGATTATTACAATGAGAGCGTTTAACTTTGAGCGCGAATAGTCAAGAGTCTACACACATCACTCTCTCGCTCGCAGTGCATGGGAAATTATGAATCAACGCAGTTTTATTTGTGTTATTTGAGTTTTATTTGTATATATATATATATATAGCCTATTGTTTATAATCAGCTGTAGCCTATAGATGCCTAATGCCTACACCTTTAGTGACTTGCATCTGTAAAGTAACACTTCTTTTAAAAAACGAGTTTAAAAATGGTTTACTGATCTACCCGATTTAAGCTGATATCCCAACATTGCTAAAACAGGCTAACAGACCGGCTGTTCCCCCCCCCCCCCCCCAACACAAA
>NW_015505227.1:1510799-1534145 GCF_001515645.1 Sinocyclocheilus grahami
CCCCCTCCAATTAAACATTTACAGATATAAATATAAAGTACATTTAAGCCATTAAGCCAAGGTTCATTATTGCTGTTAAATGATTGCCATGCTGTGCCAGTGTTTTTATTGTATGTTTTTATTAGACCGGATAATCAGTTATCGTTATGAGTACTAAAACTATAGGCTATACCAAAACTAAAATTTAAACCTGGAAGTATATTGATATTTAAACGCAACTTTAAGCGGTTACGCAAAAGCTGGAGAGATTGTGTATACTCCATATGGCAGACTTATTGTGCTTTACCTTTAAGATAAATCTATCATGTAATTGATTAATTTGTGTGTCAAATCATTCAAGTCTGTTTTGACCTCTTACAGTGGAGCTATTTTGAGCAGATGAGGCCACTTGCTCTCTGAACTGTGACTTATAAGCTGTGTAAATCAGGGTTTCACTGATTGATTATATTTCTTGCAGACTGTTTAATTTTTTTTAAAGCCCTTCTGATTATTTCTTTGCACAGTTTTGTGATTTTCATTTCAAATTGATAAATTCTGCCTTTTGTATATGAATATTTTGCAGTTACAACAGGAGCAAGCCAAAACCTCACAGATGTATGCAGATGTGTTTAAATTTAGCATTGTGTCCTCAAAACTTTAGATAATTTTTGACCTGCATTCAACCTTGGTAGTCACCACTGACAGTTTTAGCTGAACTAATGATTGAGTGGGGTTTATTTTTGACTAATAGTTGTATCATCTGGTTTGATATAAATTCCTTTACTTTTAATCAGACCTAAGTGAACAGCAATGAGGAAGTTACTTTGTTTTTGTTTGTGAAGTGTTCCTGGTTTCTGTTGTTTGTATTGCATTAGGAAGAAGTGTCTGTAAACTCCGTGATCAAGAATGGGGTCAAAATACACTGGAATGTCACGTCATAAGACTATTTTGAGACTAAGGCAACGTAAATGATTGACCAAACACCCCACTTAGTGGCATTGATTTTTGGCGGTTTGCTGTATGTTTACAGTATTCATGGGTTTATATGAAAAATAATTTAATTATTCATTTTGATTGTTATTTCAAAATCAAAGTGTTAGAATTTTTTTTTTCTCTAAAACATGAATGTAAACCCAACAGTAAACAATTAATAATTTGTTGGACTGTGTGTTAAGTTGAAATGAGATGGCACAAAACCCAAATGCTGGTAGAGTGTTCTGCTTTTTCGATAAAACTACATTTACATTGCTTGCAAGTCTATGGGATGTTTTGGGGCATTTTATCATTAATTGGCCAAAAGTTGTTTGCATAGAAAGGTAATAGCATGCCTCTCCTCAACAAGCCAAACTGTTCAAGATTTGAGCTAAACGACATGATGCAATTGTTTAATATCCTTAAAATATGAGCAATAATAATAATTTGTGAGTTGAGCTAAATCTCACCTGTTCTCATCGTTTTTAAACCTGCCAATTCTAATTGCAATGCTGGAAAAGAAGGTCTGATCCATTTACACAAATCTGTAAAATACAGATCAGCACAGAGGGTCACTTGAAAGTGAAATCAGGGTGAGTTTCTAAAAGAGCCTTTGAGGTTTTATTTGAATGACAAAACCCAGCTTTGGCATTTAATCTAGACTTACCGATTGATTTGGTTACACTAGAATCCTGTCTCACCCAGTTCTTCGCACATAGCTTGTTCAGCAGGAAAGAGGAAGTAAGGGGAGAGACAGTTTACGAACGCTACTTCCCTTATTGGAATGCTTGGACTTTGCATACAATAATGGTTATTACTTAAAATATGGCTTGGGTTTTTCTTCAAACTCTTGTTGTTGTCCATGTCATGAAGCCTTTTTGACAGATTGCAGGATGTTTACCGAACCAATGATTATGTTTGTTTATTTTAATTAGCATTACTCCACCTCGAGAGGAAATGATAGTTTAACACGAGTCCCTCCACCCACAGCAGTTAGTTTGTGTTCCCAGTTGAGGTTTCTGTGTTTGTATGTGCGATCATACGTGCGTGTTGGACCCTCAGGAGATCCCCTTTAGCTTTTCTGTCAAATAATCTGATGTGCCCCTCCCCTAAAGCCTAATGTTTTTTGTAAATTTCCAATTTCTGTGAATCTCTACTTACTGTATATCTGATGGTACTGTACTCTTAGCCAGAAGCTGTGTTGTAGTTCAGCAGAAAAGCGTTTCCAGATCTTCTAGTGTTTTGAAACTTTTGCTCCTCTCAGGTGGGACCATATGTGGTCAGAACATAATAGTTGAGTTTTGATACATTTTAATTTTCCCGTTTTTTTTATTTTAATTTTATTTTTTTTAAATTTGCTGACTGTTCGGATGGAAGTGAAAGAGATGATCCTTAAGGCTTGCCATACGCTGATGCCAAGGCTGCATACCTTTCTGAGGTTTTGTAAGGTAAACGGTAAACAAGGTAGCATTGTGAGACTGAGACTGAGATATGCAGGTAGGATATCGTGGACTCACTGATTCCATCAGTGCTTGTGAGACTGTTGTTTACCCAAAGATTTTCTACTCAAAGTTTGTTATTGCTAGTTAAAAGGTGACACATGGCCAAATGGTTTACCTTTGATTTGCAGTCTTGAACTGAATCCATCAATAAATTGTAATAAGTACTGGTACATTCCTGTTTATAGATCCTGTATAAGAGATTTTAGATGACATTATGGCTTACATTATTTTTTATGTTTTTATAAAAAATAATTTTAGTAGTTAATGCAAATCCATTACATGCACTGGAAAGGATTTTTGCAGATAGGTTGTTAATGTTTATTTTAATACTATGAGAATATTATGGGAAATAATGGATTATCACATTATATCTGCATTTGTCCTGTTTTTTCAAAGATGTCTACAGCTATATTTCAGCAGTTTATATTCAAGTTCAAGCAGTGACAGCTGTATCCTTCAGTGTGATGTGCTATAATAAATAAAATAAAATTTTTCTAATTCTTGTATAATTATTCAGTATGCCATTGTACAACAAAAGTCCATTTACAGCCCTTGCAATATACACATTATCATAATTTACAGAGAGAGAATGTTTTTAAACCTAAAATAAACGTGTTTTTCTGTTTGCTGCATTGTAAACACACATAGTTCATTAATTTTACATTATTTGGATGTAATTGGGTTCTTTTTTTAGCTGACACATGTGTCATTCAGATTATTGTAAATCTCCATAAGACCGTACAGTTTGGCAGTGGACCACACTCCACCCTTATGTGTGTATCAAGCTCCTCTCAAATGTACATTGTGCAGCGGAAACCTCTGCCCGTTTTTATGTTTTGATCTTGGCTTCCCTTCCCCAGAGAATGTGCTGTGCTTTGGAAAACACATTATCTGGATGCTTCCTCATTTAGGAAGAACATGATATCCAGAGAAACTTTCACTTGGACTAAACAAAAACAGGTTTTCATTAGGGTGGCCTGTTGTTGATATTTTTCAGGCATTACATTGTGGTTTCCAATGTGCTTTCACAAGTGTGCAGGTCACCGGTCTATTTTTGGCCAGCTTTTTGAGACCATGCCATGATAGTTCTAACACAAATTAAAATTATGTTTTCATTTTAATTACCTCATGATGGTTGAAACACAAATTATGCTTTTTTTAACTAGAGGAGTTAGCTAGCAGAACGTCCAGGCTGCTCTTTTTTACACAAATGGTGAGTAGATAATGGTTTTCTACATACAACTCTTGGTTTTAAATGTTTTGGGCAAACTTTCCAATTAAGTGCAGATGTCTGTTCTAGTTTATTACAATTCCATTGAAGAACTCTATAACGGTAAAAAGAGTGAAGGCCTGAAGATGAAAGCTGGCAAGATATTTGAATCCACATAAACGTTCTTGTGTCTTTCCTGAATCGAGGGAGCGGTTCAAGCAGGATTTTCTTCCCATAGCTCTTTGATTTCATCAGGTTTCTATAGACCTTTGTTCAGATGAATAATAGAAGTTCTTGCATGAGACATAGACAGATACACTCCTCACTTTGACATGATGTCATGTTAGTGCCATGCTCTGTGTGATGTGGTCTGTTCAATTGTATGTGTCCATAAAAGTTTAATATTTACTTGGTTTTCAATACTTGCATACACAACAGAATTCCAGAAGTCCAATGAAATTTAAAGGGTAATGCGTTCAGTATTTGCTGTGAAATACCAGCACATGGTTATTGTGGATCTCTGGACCTTCCAAAGTAGCATATAAATTGTCAGAAAAAAGTGCAAAAATCATACTTTTGTAGGTACAACAGCTTGTCACTGGGGCAATACCCTCAAAGGGACACCTTTGTACCATTTTCCCCCTAAAGGGTGCATATTCACACCTTAGAGTAGTAACATGAACCCTTAAGGTAGTAATAGGTATTCTTATGATACTATGAACCATTTAGGGGTAACAAAGGTACAAAGTTGTCCCTTTCAATGTACTGCCCTAGAGACAGAAAGGGCCATTTTGATGAGAATTCTTTTACATTTTTGTTGTAATTCAAATGACTTCAATAAATGTGATTATGCAAAATATCTGATAAATACTTAGTGTTTCATTTACTTTACATTATAATGTTTCGGCCAATTTTTCATCTTTAAATGAAATGTAGTTCTGTAAAAGTTGCCATCATACCCAAAATATGACCTTTCTTCTCTCCCGCAGGCAGATAATGACCCCACCACGGCAGTGTTTGCCAACGTTACTGACCTGAAGAAGACTGTTCCTCGCCCTTCAAACTCCTCTGCCTCAACTTGCTCGTCGCCCGGCATCACCCTCAGTCCTGCTCCGGACTCTGCCTCCCCGACCAACTTGGACGGATGGCAGGTCCATACTGACCACGACAGCGGTATGGAGTACTTCTACAACCCTGAAACAGGACAGAGCAGTTGGTCTGATCCCCGTAGCCCCCCAGCAGGAGCAGGTATGGAGTCTGTGACCTCCCCCATACCTGTGTCCACCCCATCCTCTGCACACTCGCTGGGCTCTGACTGGAAGCAGCTTTTGGATGAGACCACTGGGAGACATTATTATTATAATCACATTTTGAAGCAAACCGCTTGGACTGCCCCAGAGTCATCGCAACCTCCGTCCTCCACAGATAGGGCTCACAGTCATGGCAAGGAGGCAAACGAACCGGTAAGATTCTACCTGCATCTATATCTGTCTGCCTATTTATCTCTCTATCTACACTACCATTTAAAAATGTGATTAGTACGATTTTCTTTGAAAGCAATTAAATAACTTTAAAGTTCTGCAAGGATGCATTAAACTGATCAAAACTGGCAGTAAAGATTTCTGATTTCTGATTTTTTGTTTTGTTTTTTTGTTCACTCTTTGCATCCTCAGCCACCTCTTCCAGAGGAGGACTACTCAACAAATCAGCCTGAGGATTCCCATATTTCTCTTCAGCTCCCTAAGGATTTTCAGTTGCCCCAAATCAAGCGCGCTGTCATCCCTAGGGCTGCTGTGGACACGCATAAAGATGTCCCCGTGGGTTGGACTGACTCTGTAGGAGCCGATGGAAAATCTGTCTTCACAAATGAACTCACACATGAACAGGTAATGAGAGTTCATCACAACACACACACACACACACACACACACACATACACATAAGGCTGGGAGTACTAATGAATGTACTACAATGATCATACACCACATAGACTTGAAAAAAAAAACTTCAGAGAGTCTTGGTTTAGGTCCCAAAACCATGTGTTTTATTTATTCAGTGTCCAGTCTCTATAAATCGGAATCCTGAATGATCTTTTTTTTTTGTTAATTCAATACATTATTAATATATGTAAGAGCTCTTTTTCATTTCATTTATATGATTTCAGAGGGGATTTATAGCTATTGGTTTTTTGTATGTATTGGTGCCCCCTGTTGCTGTCTTTATGATACCGCAACTGTGCACATTGCAAAAAATGAGGACGTTGTAAAAATTTATCGGACCAGCTCCATACAGAATCTGCAGACATTTTCCAATTTTTCAGCACTAATTTTGATGGACAATCATTGGTTAAATGACTTGAAATGTGTTTAAAATGGAGCTGGGGTTGCTACTTACTTGCTGGTAGCTAAAAGTGAAATCAAAATAGCCAACCTATTTAATAAATAAACATGCTAGTGGCAAGGAATGTGTTGAACTTTCTGAAAGATTAGTCAGAAGTTCTGTAATTGGTCTATATCACCACACTGCATGCACTCAAATACATCATTTTATTTTAATGTCAATAATTTCATGACCAAATCTTCTTATATAAGTAGCTTAAAAAAGAAACCAATACATTTATTTCACAGTCTTACTGACTAATAATTTTGTCTCCCAATCACAGTGGATCCAGTCTAAGGATGACAAAGGGAAGATGTATTACTACTTAAAAGATGGGTCTAAATGTCAGTGGACCCTTCCAGAGGTCTGTGTATGATTTTGTTTGGACATTTTTTATATTCTTTACAAATGCATATCTTACCGTGAACTCTGTATAAACTCATAAGACCTCTACTGACTCTTTGTAAAGGCTTCAGTCCCGCCTGGTCAGCCAATCAGTGGAAATGGAGTAGACCAAGATGGTCACCCCGTTTTAAACAATTGGAGACACACCCAGTTTAACGTATCTCAGGAAGACCTGGTGAGTTTCAGGACACTCTTAACCTGGATCTTTTCACTTGTATAATTTAAGATATACACTTAGACTTTTTTCTTTATCCTGTCCTTTTTAAATCATTAACATTTATCTGACTTGTGAACCCTTATAGAGGTCAGAGACAGGTAGACATAAACCAAAAAGTTTCTTCAAATATTCAGCAAATTGTGTGAGGGGTGCCCTCAAGTCTGTTCTCTTCAGTGACAACAACAGGAAGGAAGGAAACATCTGGTGCCTGATTTGACACACCACCGCACCATTTTCCACCAGCTAATATTCATTTATTTTCTTTCTCTTCATTTCCTCCTGCAGAAATTTTCCCCCTCACACAGGCGGATCGCCTCTGACAATGCCAGTGATGCATCCAGTTCAGGGAATTCACCAGAATCACTGCATTACGTACGTAACATGACCTCTGTTATTTCCAGCCCTCAGTGGAGCTTTTAACTCATGTCATTCAGTTCACCAAAACTCATTCATGTGTAACAGTCTCATTCATATTTTATTATAATTTTGCTCTCTTTCATGTTAAGTTCCCCTAATTGAAGGCTTTTGCATGCAAGATCTAAAACGGATTATAAACTATTGTTTAAGATCATGCTAATAAAAATGTTTTTAAAAAGATGTTTTTATGTCCCAAGTAAATGACTTTCTGCCACTATCAGATTTTTATAATGTGCTGATTTAGTTATCAGTGTTTTTTATCTAAAAATAAACTAGTTGTTTATCAAACAATATGCAACATAATGTGATTTGCTCTACAAAAAATGAAAAGAAGTCTAAGATTTAGTGAGAAAGATTTTGTTCCCTTTCTCAAGGATAAAAAGTTAAGACGGCGGAGGAACCTGTCCAGTCACAGCACAGATTCACATTCTCATCATGTGCGTCCTGAGCTTGTTTATTGGGCCTGTTAAGTTGTCTGTATTGGGGTCCAAAACTAACATGTCATGCATTAGATGAAAACTAACATCACTGCTTGTTGTCCAATGGCTGGAAAATAGATTTGCTTCATTTTAAAATGTTTGTCTTTCATCAGTAGCTGTAGATAGTGTTGTTTTGTGGCATGCTGTTCCGTCGTTGTTCATTTAACATGTTACCAACAGACCTGCACTAACACTTTTTTTAAACACTTTTTATTATGACTCTTTTTTTTTAGTTTTGTTGCACTCACATCTCGCAAAAATGTTCTTATTTGCTTGTCATTATGAAATGGGCAAATGGTATATTTTTAACATTCACAAAGAGCTTTTTGTTTGTCCTTGGTTTGATGTGTTTTTTTATTTATAAATCTGATCCCTCTAACAAACAACCCCTTGTCTTTTGCGTTCATCAGTCATCACTGGAGAAGGCTGGGATTCTCAACAAGACCAAAGTGGCTGAGAATGGAAAAAGGCTGAGGTGGGGCCTTAAATTAATCAACGTTTATCTGCGGTTAAACAGTACAGTCATACTTCAAGTATTGATAGAAAAAAAGCATGCAAATTAGTCATCTGTGTAGTTTTTACCACAGGGATTCCCAAACTTTCTTGTTAACCAAACCCATTAAAACTAATATGTTTTATTTATATAGCGCCTTTCAAATACCCAAGGATGCTTTACATAAGGTAAATAACAGATAGTATGCAACATATGAACAGCCAACCAGCAGACAGAGGTGAAATAAAATGCAATATACAAGATAAGTTACAAAACAAGCATAGAACAGAAAATTAAGCAGGAAATCAATTAAGAAACATTGAAATTAAGTGAGTTTTGAGAGTAGTTTTAAAAGTCTGGAGTGAAGAGATATCTCAAAGTACGGGCAGGGACATATGGGAGAATTAATTCAGAAAGGTAAGAAGGTGCTAAACCATAACTGGCATTGAAAACGAAAACAAGATTCTTAAACTGAATACAATAGGTGACAGGGAGCAATTGTAATTACTGTAAAACCGGAGTGATGTGGGCAGATTTTTTGGTAAATGTAAGAACACGAGCAGCTGAATTTTGGATTTGCTGTAAGCGATTAAGGACTTTGTTGGGTAGGCCATAAAACAAGGAGTTACAATCATCAAGACGCGACATAATAAACGCATGAACAACAGTTTAAGCATCTTTGAACTTTAAAGATGGTCGTAGGTGGACAATATTACGAAGATGAAAAAAATTATACTGATATGGGATTCAAAACGTAGACTAGAATCAAACATTATACCAAGATTGTGTATAGTGGAAGAGGGATGGACTATAACTCCGCCAATGTTAATGGAGTTGTCAGGTTGGGAGGAGACAAGGGATTTAGGGCCAACTAACAGAAATTCAGTTATTTTCCGGATTTAACTAAGAAATGTTGGGCCATCCATACTTTGAGATCATGTAAGCAAGATGTAAAAGAAGAAGGGGAAAAACAGAATTGGGCTGTACGGTAAAATAGATTTGCGTATCATTGGCGTAACTGTGGAAATTTAAACCATGGTGCCAGATGACCTGACCCAGAGGAAGCATGTAGATTAAGAATAGAACTGAACCAAGGACAGATCCTTGAGGCCCTCCACGAGAAAAAGTGACAGAATGAGATTTGGATTTAGCAATGCTAATGAACTGTTGCCTGTCTGAGAGATATGAACCTAGCCACTGTAAGACAGTGTCAGTAAACTAAAACATTGACTTGAAGTACCCCCTGAGATTTTAAGTAAATATATTAATAATTTGATAACATTCGCAGGTTCTTGGACATGCAGGAAAACAAATAAAATATAAAAATGTTAATTTAATTTCATGACATTTCTTTTTTTCTGTTTGTTTTTATTTTACTTTTCCATTTTTATGACTTGAATAATTATTAACTTTTCAATTAACTCACAACTGCAGTTACCCTGTAAACCCTGGTCTGGGAAACGTGCACTTCTAGCTAATACGAGTTTATATATAGATTCCCTTTTATACTGTATATTGCTCAGGTGCTGAGAATAGAGTAAGATTAGACAGAAATGGATCTTTATAATGTTTTAACGTGTCTCTGCTCTGAAATCACTGCTGCTGTTTGCAGGAAGAACTGGACACAGTCATGGACTGTTCTCCATGATGGCATACTCACTTTCCACAAAGACCCTAAATTTACACCCGCAGGGATGTCTGTAAGTTTACTTAATGTTTTCTTAGTAATTTGGGATGCACAATAGATCAGTAACATATCAGTTATTGTCCG
Organism: Sinocyclocheilus grahami; assembly: GCF_001515645.1. Lineage (NCBI taxonomy): Eukaryota > Metazoa > Chordata > Actinopteri > Cypriniformes > Cyprinidae > Sinocyclocheilus > Sinocyclocheilus grahami. Next base: position 1,520,624 of record NW_015505227.1, read on the forward strand.
TTATTAGACATTTTTAAATGTATCATATTAGTCAGTAATTGGATATATTACATGGATCTAGAGAAATCACATACAGTAGCACCTGTCGATTAAGTCTACTAAAGAGAACAACTTTAAAATAAACTGACTGCCATTGGTTGACTCCTGCAGACCAAGACCAATCAGATCGTCCCAGAGTACACAGTGGAACTGAAAGGAGCAACTTTATCATGGGCTTCAAAAGAAAAGTCAAGCAAGAAGAATGTTCTAGAGGTGAGCACTGTGACTCAGTACAGTCTTTCCTGTTCATAGCTTGTGCAAAATAAATAAACAAAGGACTGCATCCTGTGAAATTTATTACATTGCTCTTCTAAGAATTAAGACTGAATTTGTTTCTCTAAATTCAAATATGTTCCATTTTGATCAGTTTAGTCATTGGCAAGTATGACTGGTGACCTTTGTTTTGGCACTAAAACACAAACGCTGCCAGATCTCTTGCACTATTAGCAACATGTGTTGTAGTTTTAAGAGTGGTGAAGCTGAGAAGTATGTTATCTTATCTACAAATATTTTCATATTTATTGCTTTGATATGGATTGCTACCAACCACTGTTGACGTTTGCCCTCAGAGATTTTCTTGTCAGCATATATCAGCCCATATTTTTTAATAATAAAGCTTAAAATATGGTCCATGTCACTGAGCAGCTCAAGACACGTCACGGCTCTGAGTATTTGATACAGTATGACACAGACAGCATCATACACCACTGGCACAAGATCATTCTGGACACCATCAGAATGCTGGTGAGTGGCACTCCTGCTGGCAACATACAGTATAAAAAAATAAATAAATAAAAAACACACGTTGCCAAGATTTTTCTATCTTGTCACATTTACTCTTAAAATGATGAAAATATGTTGTGATCTTTTACAGCAGGACCATAATCATTACTCAGAGGATGAAGTGGAAGATATCCCAGAAAAACCTCCATTACCTGCAGATAAAGAGAGGAAGAGTGAATGTCAGTAACTGAATCAGATGCACATCAAGCAAATCACTGTTATTAATGACTTAATTCAGTTTCTTTGTATTTATAAATCATTTTCTTATAGCAACAAGACTGAGTTCTTCAAGTAGCATAGACTTAGAACAGGGCCGTGTTCGCACCAAGCTGCGCAAGTTCCTCCAGCGGCGGCCCACTCTGCAGTCAGTCAAAGAGAAGGGCTACATCAAAGGTTAGGATCAACTGAAGACTCGCTTTCAAAGAATTCAAGCACATATCAATGAGAATTTGAGTCTAGTGGACTTGTCCTTGTCCTATATTCACAGTAAATCATTTTGACTTTTAGTTTCTCTTTGTTTACAGAGAATGTGTTTGGCTGCCACCTAGACACCCTCTATCATCGAGAAAACACAACCGTGCCCAAGTTTATGGAAAAATGCATAAGATCTGTTGAGAAAAGGGGTAAGCGTTCATTTTGGTGTTTGTTTAGTTCAGAAGTAAGAAAAGTTATCTAAAGTGTCAGTGTCTGTTTGCGTGGTTCAGGTCTGAAAATAGATGGAATCTACAGAGTGAATGGGAACCTGGCTGTCATCCAGAAGCTGCGATATAAAGCGGATCATGGTAAACAAGAGCATCATCACAATTACTTTAACTGTGTTTTCAACCCTTGAGAACTGTATACATCCACCATTTAGGATTGAGTTCACTATCACAATGAATTTACAGACTGCTGGAAACAAACACATTTACCATGGTAACAATCTGCCAAAACACCTTAATTCCTACAGTTATAGTTAAAGATTTCATTCAGAATTTGAACAAATGTTTTTAAAACATTCTCACCAGGAGGAATTTTTCGAACTTTAGAAAATTATCAGATGTCAAATCGAAAGAGCTTAGATAGTTGTCGTAAAAGTATATTTTTGATTATTTTTAATGTAAGTAGATATAAACATAATATAAATAATGGTAATATAAATGGTTACTGCTGTAAAATCACAAATTCATGTGGGATCTCCTTCAAACAATGACGTTTTCAGAATTTATTTATTATAGCAGTGGGGGATTAACAATACTGTTTTTATTGACTTTATAAAACTGTATATTCCTTTCTTTCTGTAGAAGAGGATCTGGATCTGGAGGACGGGCAGTGGGAAGAGATCCATGTGATTACAGGAGCTTTGAAGCTTTTCCTTCGTGAACTTCCTGAGCCTCTTTTCCCTTTCAGCTTTTTTGATAGGTTCATCGCTGCCATTCGTGAGTGTTACTGTCCTGTTTAGAGAACAAAATCAATGTTTTTTTAATTCATTGCTTTTTTGGCTTAAAGGGATAGTTCACCCAAAAATGAAAAATTCTTTCATCATTTACTCACCATCATGTTGTTCCAAACCTGTATGAGTGTCTTTCTTCTGTTGAACACAAAAGAAAATATTTTGAAGAACGTTGTAACCAAACAGTTGCTGGTAACCATTGACTTCCATAGTATTTTTTCCCATACTATGAAAGTCAATGGCTACCAGCAACTTTGTTTTCCAACATAATACAAAATATCTTCTTTCATGTTTAACAGAAGAAAGAAACTCATACAGGTTTGGAACAACATGAAGACACATTTTTTGTTTTTGGGTGGACTATCCCTTTATGTTTTGACACATGATATATACCTAATAAAGCTTTTATTTTATAAGAGTTAGATATTAAAAGTAATATATTTTTGACTTGAAAACAAGTCATGAATATTTGCTTTGAACCCCAATTTTATTTGGTTATGATTCTTTTCTAAATGATGCAATGCATCATGGATTGCGAAATGAATGATTTATCATTCCACTTGACTCTGATTGATTATTATTGGAAACTGTAGGGAGTTTCTACTCAACAATACACTAAGTTTAATTCCCAAGACCAAAACCTCATTCATGCATGTTTAAGGGCTCAGTGATTGTATTTGTTTTCTAGAAATGAGTGACTACAGCCAGAAAGTGTCATATATTCGAGATCTGGTGAGAAACCTGCCTTTGCCCAACCATGACACCATGGAGGTTCTCTTCAGACATCTTCGAAAGTATGGACCTATTTTTCACTCTGTAGTATGATGACCATCTTTGTCACATATGTTTTTGTTACTTCCTTTTGTCTTGGGTATTATCAGTGATCAGGTCATTCAAGAAAATCTGTACTAAATGCATCCTCGCCCTATTTACTGAAAAGCAGTTCTGACCATATACCCATCTGTCCTACAGGGTGATTGAACATGGTGAGCTGAACCGCATGTCTGTCCAAAGTATGGCCATCGTGTTTGGCCCGACGTTGCTGAGACCACAGGAGGAGTCCAACATCACCATGCACATGGTCTTCCAGAACCAGATTGTGGAGCTCATTCTCAACGAGTTCAATGAGCTCTTCCAAACCAAATGAAATCACCTGATGGAAGGGAAGAGAATACAACCATTAGCACCATCTTCTTCTTCAGACATCTTCGAAAGTATGGACCTATTTTTCACTCAGTTTTGATGTAGTATGATGACCATCTTTGTCACATATGGTTTTGTTACTTCCTTTTGTCTTGGGTATTATCAGTGATCAGGTCATTCAAGAAAATCTGTACTAAATGCATCCTCGCCCTATTTACTGAAAAGCAGTTCTGACCATATACCCATCTGTCCTACAGGGTGATTGAACATGGTGAGCTGAACCGCATGTCTGTCCAAAGTATGGCCATCGTGTTTGGCCCGACGTTGCTGAGACCACAGGAGGAGTCCAACATCACCATGCACATGGTCTTCCAGAACCAGATTGTGGAGCTCATTCTCAACGAGTTCAATGAGCTCTTCCAAACCAAATGAAATCACCTGATGGAAGGGAAGAGAATACAACCATTAGCACCATCTTCTCATATTCCCAAATGAACAAGGTTACTGACTGTTTTCCGTCTACTGATTGGATATTGACTCTCCCAATCAGTCAAAACCAAAATGACACAACAAATAAGTGCATTGTGAAACATCAAGAGGATCTGCACCTTGAAACGGTCTTGTTCTTAAATGTAATATGTGTTTTTGGTACTGGCGAAATCAAGAGAACAAAAAGCCGAAGGGATCATCTGCCAATATGATCAAATGGATCTAAATGAATATAAAGTAAGAAAAAATGTCTAATTTGTCAAAATGGCATGTTTGAGATTAGACAGTTGTGGAGTCTTCAATAAGAAAAAACTTACTTGGATTGCTTTAAAGGTATTAAACAGAGCACATACACGTACATGTTACTGAATAATATGCTGTATATTATTGCTACTCACCAAAAACTGTTCCTGTGGAACAACACATTTTTTTCAGTTAGCCAAACAGACAAGGTTTTTCCTTTGAGATTTCAGTGCTCCTCCACAAAGGTGTGGACATTTGGTTGATGTAATTTTTCTCTGAACTAAGATCTTGACGATGAAAGCTGGAATTAATGTGTGCTTAATCCCCAATAGCACTACTGTCTGAACCTCAGTGTTGAGGAGACTGAGAAAAGAAAGTGTTTATTAATCAACTGTATGACTAACATTTTTCCACCATCTTTATTGTTATAAAATGCTGACAGTACAATGTACAGAAGTATGAAAATGAACAATGGAACATTTTGCAGTAAAGTAAAATATGGCTGTGCATTGCATGTTAAAAACAAACTTTGTGGATGTAGACTAAAGCTGTACGTATTTTAAATATTTAGTTTTTATATAAAAAATATGGTTAATAAATAATTGGCAATTTCCTTTTATTATAGAGATAAATATTCTGTAAATAAAACAGATACACCACATTTAATGTTATGCAATTATGTGCATAGTTATTACACCGGTAATTACTGAAATCTGGATATTGTAATTAAAAAAAATGTTTTTAGTATTATACGTGCTTATATACAATCATTAAGTCAGTGTGTAGAACAATTTAAAATAGAGAACAGATATTATAACTGGACTATAGATCAATGCAATGTGAGAAATTATAGGCTAAATAAATATGGTGCCTTCATTTTAACTCTTCGGTTCTTGTTTTTGTTTACTGTTCCCTGTAGTACTTTCCAGCTTTCAATCACCAGTTCGTCGGATTGTCTAGCTTTCAAAAATATGTGATAAAGTTATTATTATTTTTTTACATATTAGGCTACATTACATTATACTATGCTATATATAGTATGCTGGCCAAGGTGTCTTTATTTGTACCCAACTGTAAATGTGTTTTGCAGACAGGAGATCCGTGATTAAAGACAAATTCATAAAACATAAAAACATGCATTAAAACGGTCTACGATTATGTTTAGAACTATGTCTTTCTATGGACTAAAATGTGAGTCTTATAGTAAATTTAAGTAAGAAGGCTTATATTTTACAGGATGTAACTGTTGCACATGAGAAATGAGAAAACTAAAATGAGAAGTATAAGTTCAGAACTAAATTTTGTTAGATATTTTCCCTTGGGGGAATAAATTGTGAATTTCAATTTAATTTAATATCTGTCATGTAAACAGAATGAAAAGTCCCAGAAAAACAGCCCATTCCTCGGAGTTAGAGCGACACCTCCTGCTTGTTCGCATCGAGGCATCTGACGCATCCTCGTGTGGATGAATCGATTGGTGCAGCGAATAACGTCACAGAACACGAGACAAACATGGAGAGAAAGACTCCGGACGCGTCCTCACCTGCGCCGAAACTTCGTACACCTGCTCAGAAACAGCTCCTTAAAAGACAGCAGGAACTGGAATACTGGAAGAGGCACTCAAAACAACTGCGGAGCCGTAATTTGATCACGGGCCTGACCATCGGAGCCTTTGTGGTGGGCCTATGTATCCTTCATAGTTTCATGACATGACTGGTCAACTGGTTTATTTAGATATGTGATAAACATCATTATATATATGTGTGTGTGTGTGTGTGTGTGTGTGTGTGTGTGTTGATCACGGGCCTGACCATCGGAGCCTTTGTGGTGGGCCTATGTATCCTTCATAGCTTCATGACATGACTGGTCAGCCTCAAGTGGTTTATTTAGATATGTGATAAACATCATTATATATATATATATGTGTGTGTGTGTGTGTGTGTGTGTGTGATATGGCTATACATAGATAGATGTTTATGTATGGTATGGTAAAAATGTGTGTTTCTGTAAAATGTTATTAGCACATTTTCAGGTGAATAGGGATATATGTTTGTTCAGCCTTTACCAAAATGGTATAATTCTAATTTGATAAAAGAATGCCTACCCACCCACTATTAATAATTACAACTCAATCAAGCCAATTAATAATAAGTCATTATATCTCTAATTGTGTGATGTAATGGCCTTAACCCCTGTATCACTCCATCAGTCAGCTACACCATTCTCTCAGTCAGGCAGGAGAAAATCATGGAAGAGATTGATGATGAGGCAAAGATCTTCGTCATGAAAGGGCCTCGGACAGGGGCCAACTCTTAGATGCTCCTCTGTCTCAGTGGTGCCAACTTTGCCATGTTGGCAGGACAGTTAACATTTGTCTTGATGTGTGAGACTGTGGATCGCTTGCATTCAGTGTCAAAAAACATATTTTCCTGTGGCCACATGATATGGTACAAAGCAAAATGCCCTAATGAACTTGTTAACTGTTGGGGGGGGGTTTGATTTTTTTTTTTTACTAAGGAATTATTTCATTATATATTTATTTATTTTGTTCTGGCTGTGACTTAAAAAATAAAAATGTATATTGAATTTGATCGGTTTTGTGTGTGTGTGTGTGTGTAATAAATGTTTGCTGTGATGCCTGAAGTCAAACAGTCTTACGAAACTAGACCTTTTTAAAGTTTAGCTGCTTACAGTAATTATTATAATTGCACTGAGATATAGTGATATTGTAGTCAACGCGAAATATAAATTAACTGATTTTTTGATACATATATATATCTATAAACACATTTATGTATGTGTGTGTATATATATATATATATTACACACACACACATATAATTACTATGTTAATATGGAATATATAATGTGTGTGTGTGTGTATATAGGCTATATATATATATATATATATATATATATATATATATATATATATATATAGGCTATTGTTTCCAACTGACTCATCTATTTATATTACAGAACTGTCCATTTTATAGTATTCTATTGTATTCCACTAGATGGCAGTATGTCAAGTCACATTAGTAGGAGGCGATAGGAGGTAGTTTGTTTATACAGTATACAGAGATAGCTTGATAAGCTTACAGGACACACTGTACCTTTCCAGTCACTCAAGAATAAATTGACTAGCGATATAGAAGGCTGGATTTTCAGAGAATATCATAACGAATGTCATACATTGATCATGTCATAATGAAAATTGCACATACTGTTTTTAACAATCTTAAGGTCTGCAAAACCTTATCCCATAAAGCTATGTTAAATATAACTTTCTCCACTCTGAAAATATTTTTACTGGGGATGTTAAAGGAATATTCCCGGGCTGCACACATTTAAGATTAATTGTGGTGTAATTTTGATTAAATTCATTTTGTATTTTTCCTCCTTTTCTTTAAAGAAAATCAAAAATCTGGGATACAGTGAGGCACTTAGAATGGAAGTGAATGGGGGCCAATCTAGAAGCGTGGTATATATATATATATATATATATATATATATAGGCTATTGTTTCCAACTGACTCATCTAGTTATATTACAGAACTGTCCATTTTATAGTATTCTATTGTATTCCACTAGATGGCAGTATGTCAAGTCACATTAGTAGGAGGCGATAGGAGGTAGTTTGTTTATACAGTATACAGAGATAGCTTGATAAGCTTACAGGACACACTGTACCTTTCCAGTCACTCAAGAATAAATTGACTAGCGATATAGAAGGCTAGATTTTCAGAGAATATCATAACGAATGTCATACATTGATCATGTCATAATGAAAATTGTACATACTGTTTTTAACAATCTTAAGGTCTGCAAAACCTTATCCCATAAAGCTATGTTAAATATAACTTTCTCCACTCTGAAAATATTTTTACTGGGGATGTTAAAGGAATATTCCCGGGCTGCACACATTTAAGATTAATTGTGGTGTAATTTTGATTAAATTCATTTTGTATTTTTCCTCCTTTTCTTTAAAGAAAATCAAAAATCTGGGATACAGTGAGGCACTTAGAATGGAAGTGAATGGGGGCCAATCTAGAAGCGTGGTTTTACTATTAAAACAGTATTTTAACAAGACCTAAACAATATGAATCATGTACGTAACGATTTTATTTTGAAGAAAAAAGATGCTTATTAACTTTGTGCAAAGTTACAATTTTGCTGTCATGATGATGCAATCATGCAAACCCTGTAATGACACAAAACAACCATTTAAACAAATGTATAGCTCATTTGTTACATGAATATTAAACAAGAATCAACAAAGATACATATATACACACACACACACACACACACATATATATATATACATATATATACACACACACGCACATGTATATATATATATATATATACTGTATATATATGTGTATACGAGAAACAAGAATTTATATAAATGTATATGTATATTTCTCCATTGTAAGTGCTTCAATGTTTATAGATTCACTTTTTTTAACAAAACGAGGAGTAGGCAACAGTTGTATTCAGAAATTTCATTCAGAAAAGTTTAGAATTTATCAAATATTACACTGAAAGATTTTATCTAGTTATTTAAATTTTTAAGACGTTTAATTGTATATTGTATTATTTTATTTATATTTTGAGTATAATTATCGATGCTAGCATGGCAATAAATAATAATAATAACAACAATAATAATATTATTATTAATATAATTATTAGAAATAAAAGAAGGGGCAACTGGATTTTTATTTGAGGTAATGCTTGATGTTAACTTGTATTGAACCAAGAATATTCCTTTAAATGCAGAGTTAGTTTTAGAGTGCGCTGCATACATAGGATGACTCCTCTATGGAGCTAAACTACCCCCAGTGTTTATTCGTTTGCTGGAAGCTTGTTACTCTTTTCAAGAATCTACCTGGTTCTGAACATATGCCCTTCACACAGACCGAGTACAGAGATAAATAGGGAGGGCAGAAAGCTGATGGGGCCCATTACTATTTCATGAGAATAACATCATCAACTCTCTCACATAACCCGCTTCTGTTGCATGATTATATATCTTGTTTCTCAATCCAGTAAGCTGTTCGTAATATGAAATATAATTCGGCAAAAGTTTTACAGGGGGAGGGGGTGATTAGTACGGAGTGGAGGCTGAGAGGCCCAGCTGCTCACGGAGCAGCAATATGTTCATACTGATAAGTGTACACACACACACACACACACACACAAGTCCTTCTTTTGAGTTTGTGTCACGTGGAGCTGTTGAGAGCCTCAGGCACTAGCCATACTATATCACGCTCAAGGGGTCTGAGATATCTGCTCCATACAAGCTCATCTGTATTTCCACTCTGGTCCACATTCAAATCTTCTTTATTGTTTTTAGAGACATTATTTTTTTTAGAAAGTTTCCAGCAAAGCCGTGTTGTTTTAATATCAATGATATAGCATAAGTTTTGTTCATTTTTTGAATTACATTTTATTTTTATGCTTTCCATTTTCATCTTAAATGTAGCTATAGTAGTTTTATTGTTGTTTCTATTGTTATTTTTGTTCAAATTTAATTTGTTTCGTCAGAATGAGAGTCCAAACAGCTGATGAAAACATCACAATAATCCACACAACTCCAGTCCATCAATTAACATCTTGTGATGGAAAAAGCTGCATGTTTGTAATAAATCTATCATTAAGACTACACTGTAAAATAAAATCTGTGACATTTACGGTGAAGTTCTGGCAACTGTACTTCACCGTTAAAAATATGGTAGAAACATTTTAGGTTTTACAGACTTATCTTAAATTCACAATAAAAAAACATATTTCATTAACTGATGTAATGTTAATAAACCAGCATATTGAAGTACTAATATCAGTTTTAAACCATTAAAATGCTGATAACCACCAAAAACAGGTGGTGATGAGAAAGTCACATGATGAATCAAAGCTCATCACAATCAGCTCTTCCAAAAACTGAGAAGGAAAATATTAATCTATATACATAAAAGGTGCACAGTGTCATTCACACAAACACTAAACACCATCATGGTAACGCACATGATACTGAAATAATGCAATAAACATTAATTTAACAACATTAGATGTAAGATAAAACACTAATGTACACAACTGATAAGAAAAATCATAAAATATGAAGTGTCATGCAGGGAATTCTGGGAGTGTCAATTTACATGTAAATTATACAATGACTTTTTCTTTTTCACCTTCAAAAATCGTAATTTGAACAGTATTTTACTGTAAAATGACATTAAATGTAATTACAGTTATTCACCGTATATAGTATGGAAATTTACTGATAACCAATTAACAGGTTTTTATTGTAGCCTTTTTACAGTCTTTTACTGTTAAAATCACAATCATTTTTTACAGTGTATCTATAGACTACCTATCATTTTAACTTATGGCTAAAATACGAGCCCTCTATTCTAGTGAGTCTAGATTTACATCTGAATCGTGAAAGAAATATGCACAGATCAAGTACTGTTTACAAGTGTGAATAGTCCAAAACAGTTTTAAACAAATATATCTATGGACAAGAGTGGATGGACTTTTTTACTGGAGGAATCGTTATTATGGATTATGTACTAGTATTTTGGCCAGAAGTGATGGTTTAAAGTTAAAATGCCTTAATGATGAGTTTGTTTCATACAAACACAGCTTTTCACTTCACAAGATGTTAATTGATGGACTGGAGTCGTGTGGATTACTTGTGGAATATTGTGATGTTTTCATCAGCTGTTTGGACACTTATTCTGACGGCACCCATTCACTACAAAGGATCCATTGGTGAGCAAGTGATGTGGTGCTAAATTTCTCCAAATCTGTTCCGATGAACAAACAAACTCATCTACATCTTGGATGGCCTGAAAGTGAGTGCATTGTCTGAAAATGTACATTTTTGGGTGAAATATTCCTTCAATGAAAATAACTGGTTGTCAGGAAACGGTACACAAACCGCCTTCAGATCACATTTTAAGTGCATCGTTCAGTTTGCAGACTAGCCTGATAACTGCTGTAAAGGGGTAATTCACCCAAAAGGAAAAAAAAAATCTATCATCATTTATTCACCCTCATGTTGTTCACCTCATTTTCAAACCTGATGATTTTGTTTTCTTCCCTGTGGAATGCAAAATTACATATTTTAAAAAGTGTTTAAAAAAACATTTTTTTCATACTGTCAAAGTCTATGGGGTCCAGTGTTTGAATACAGGTTGAGAGTGTTCAGCGCTCCTGTTATCACTGTTGTCTAAAATACACACGTAAACACTGTTGTCAAGTCACCTGCCGCTATGGATAAAGCCTCTTCGGCCCACTGATAGAACATGGCAATTTAAAGTTCATCCTTAGAGTATTTAAGCCAATAGAAACACTATTTTAAACACACGCGGTTGAAAACAAATGGCCTTGAGCGGCTAGACCCTCACGTTTGTCTGCGATTACAATCAGTCCATGTCCTTTAATTGGGCATCAGCTCATTGCTAGGAAACAAAGCCATAATAAAGACACTGACAGTGAGAGAGATGGAAGCTGCTCCAAACAGTCACCGTTTGTGAACCTATAGAGATAAATGACTTGGTGCAGAAAAGTTTCAGTGATTGTCAGCAGTCGAAGTAAAGAGTAAACCAAGCAGTTTACCTGCATTGCTATGTGATGCACGCATGCTGTAAGTGAACAGGATAATATTAATAGTCACGTCACATAAACCTATTATAAACATTTGTCATGTACTATGTTGTATTCTTAGAAAGTCATGTTTATGTCTACGCTAGAGTGATACTGATGTGTGGCACAAGTCTGAGCTTATATCAACATGCTGTGAAGAGGATTTAATTATGCCTGATATCTATGTTTATGCAACTGATACTGCTCATCAGCTCATCTGTTATTATGTATTAGTGGATGACTGATAGGTTCGTATACTGTATACTGATTCTTTAATTATTTTAGTCTCCTCCATCCTAAATATGTAGTTATATTCTTGCATGTGCTTCAGGCTAATGGAATACAGCAGGATTGAATCATTCTCAGTGCAGAATGACAGTTTTAAGCTTGACTAATAACATGAACTAATCTGACTAATCAATCTCATGGGAACCGCAGAGAAATAATTCCATCTGTTCAGTTTATTCACTTTTAAATGGAGAGGTTTTGATACTTGCCTTTTTGACTTGCATTAAGCAGCTGTTTCTTAACTTCACTACTTCATGATTTCAAAGATCTGGGGTTCCCTGTATTGAGTTTAACTTATTGACTCTAATGATCTTGCAACAGACAAACCCAACGTAACTTATGCAATAGGATGTGGCAAGCAGCTTCAACATCCTTAAAACTAAAATCTTTGATAGAATTTTTTATTTCTGCTTTTATTTTAGATTAGCTACTAGTAATTATGATATTTTGAGCTCACTAGAAATTAATTATTATTATTAATGATAATAAATTATATATATATATATATATATATATACACTACCGCTAAAAAGTTTGGGATCAGTAAGTAACTGTAATGTTTTTTAAAGAAGTCTCTTATGCTCATCAAGGCTGCATTTATTTGATCAAAAATACAGAAAAAAACAGTAATCTTGCAAAATGTTATTGCAATATAAAATAATGGTTTCTATTTTTATGTCCTTTAAAATATAATTTATTTCTGTGATGCAAAGCTGAATTTCCCTTAGTCATTACTCCAGTATAAAGTGTCACATGATCCTTCAGAAATCATTCTAATATGCTGATTTATTATTAGAATTATCAATGTTGGCAACAGTTGTGCTTCCAAATATTTTTTTGGAAACTGCATACTTTTTCAGGATTCTTTGATGAATAAAAAGTTAAAAAGAACAGCATTCAAAATATAAATATTTTCTAACAATATAAATCTTTGCTATCACTTCTTATCAATTTAACACATCCTTGCCGAATAAAAGTCTTAAAAGTTTAAAAAAGAAGAAAGAATAAAAATGTACTGACCCCAAACTTTTGAACTGTAGTGTATATTGTTAGAAAATATTTCTCTTTTTTTAATAAATGCTCTTCTTTTTAACTTTTTATTCATCAAACAATCCTGAAAAAAGTATCACAGTTTCCAAAAAAATATTAAGCAGCACAACAGTTTCCAGCACTGATAATAAATCAGCATATTAGAATGATTTCTGAAAGATCATGTGACACTGAAGACTGGAGTAATGGCTGACGGAAATTCAGCTTTGCATCACAGAAATAAATTATATTTTAAAGTATATTAAAATATTAAAATAGATTTTATATCGTAATAACATTTTGCATATATATACTGTAATATATCTGTAGATCTGTAATATATATATATATATATATATATATATATATATATATATATATATATATATATATATTACAGATACTCATAAAATATAA
>NW_015505227.1:1534210-1558730 GCF_001515645.1 Sinocyclocheilus grahami
CTGTATATATGTAATATATATATATATATATATATATATATATATATATATATATATATATATATATATATATATATTACAGATCCTCATGGAATATAAAACCAAAGTTTGCAATTTGTTTCCCAGTTACACTAGATGCTTGTATCAAAGGAATAAGTACTAGTATGTAAAAAAAAAAATAATAATAATAAAAAATATATGTATATAAAATACTAGTACTTATTCCTTTGATATAGTCACTTTGGCAAAAAGCACTAATATGCAGTGAACCTAGTGAAAGTGAAAGATACTTGTCAATATTTGAATTACTAGTTTAAAAAAAACAGTTATGAATTAAAACAATAATACAATTTTAAAGAATAAATGTTTCAACAGCTTGCCATAATAGACAGCTGTAATCTATCTGAGACGTGAGAGACTACGTTTATGGCATTGTAGCTTGACTGTTAGTGGTCCCTCACAGACTAATTACTAAGGTGTTTTTTTCCACGGGGAGGAGCAACCAGAGCAGCAGAGTAGCGTAGCGTACTAGACACTTGCGTTTGGAAAGCGAAGGCACCAGCGTGCGCTCCGTGGATGCGCTCGAACCTCACGCAGTGATATTCAAATAACCGAATTTTTAACCTACAGTTGATTGCTTGCGTAATATGTCGACAGAACGTTAACTTGCGTTTGCATTTATTTTACAGTCATTTATTTTATACGTTTATATAATCTGCATTGCGCTCCTGGAGAAGTTCGGTCTTGAACTGTATTCGGTCTTGAACTTGAAGAGTATTTTGGGGCTAAATGTAAACGCATAGTTGTTATGGAGACATTATGAAAGGCAAAGACATGTAATGCACTATATTACGCGCTGCAATTTTAATGTTAACTACACAGATATCTACTACAATGTCACAGGCTGAGGTTGACATGGCTAGTCTTGGCTTCCCGAAGTTGCCTGCTGGTTTTGACGCGGACTCGTTCTTCCCAGCGCGCCTGCCGCCGAGGCGGAGGAGACACTCGGCGAACTCCAGGAGAAATTCCTACAGGTTTAACAAACTCCACACCATGGATGTTGAGCCCCAAGAGAGCATTGCATCTCTGACAAAAACTCTTTCGTGGTCAGCCGACAATATTTTATCGGAAAGTACCAACGAGGAGAAAAAGACAGACTCTTCTCCTCCAGTGTCACTTGCCTCCAGCTCTCCACCTGAGACGCAAGACTCGGACCCGCGACCCGCTGATACCTGGGCCACCGAGGAGCCCAGCGCGCAGGAGGCTGATGCCAGCTCGGACTCCGATGATGAAAGCACCGAGAAGAAAGCTGTTTTGTCAAGAGCCCTGTTTGAGAGTAAACGCGAGCAGGAGGAAAAGGATGAGGTTGAGACTAAAGCTGTGGCGACTTCACCTGATGGAAGATTTCTGAAATTCAACATTGAGATCGGAAGGGGGTCCTTTAAGACAGTCTACAAAGGATTGGATACGGAGACCACCGTGGAGGTTGCTTGGTGTGAACTGCAGGTAAGGAGGTTAAAGTTCAGTTACTTTCACGGGGGTCAACTTTTCGAGTAACCCAAATTGCCGTATGGCGCCCCTAGTCAATTAACTGTCGAATTGTCCAGTAGCCCCTTACTGCAGAACAAAGATCCAGGGGGCGGGGTTGGATCCACATCTAGGGGGTGGAGATGGTAGGTTTAGGGGTGGAGATGGGTGGGTTTAGGGATCGGGGGTGGAGACGGGTGGGTTTAGGTATATGTAAAGTGGGAGGAGTTGGATCTGGATCCAACCTCGCCCCCTGGATCTTGTGTTCTGCAGTGAGGACCATCTCGAATTGTTCAAGCAGTAATTCTTTTATTATCAGTAAATGTATGTAGAAGTTCATAGATGTGCATGGGATCATTTATTGGGTCACCAGGTAAGACAGTCAGTGAAACTGAATCTTGCAGTTAGCACCAGCAAGTGTTTTAGGAAGTGTTCTGTATGGTCTCACACTCTTATGATAATGAGGAAGGGGGGGATAAGAAAGGGTGTAAATAAAATATCAAGTTATGATAGCATTTAGATAGTCTTTGTGTCATACAATGACTGCGCCCCGCTGATATCTAAACTCACCCTATGATGAATGGACGAATGTATTTGTTATCTTTGCACGGCTAGTAATCAGATGCATCTGTTCTTCAATGGAAATGAGAGTAACACTGATGTCATGTTTTAGCTTACTTTGCAAGGCAGTTTTCATTAGCATGTGACATTACAGTCTAATCAAGGCAGTGGATTTCTAAAAAGTCACATTTTTATTTAGCTACAGATGACATACTGAAACTGTATTATCTCATCCTAAGAGGCAAGATCTCATCATGTGAAGTGTCAATAGGTTGATTAATGTGCGAGGCTTAAGACAGGAATGACTAGCTCAAGGTTATGTCGTTGAATGTTTTAGTGTTAAATATAGATGGGTTAACCTATTTTTATTTTCACCTCAGACAGTTATGTTTTTTTTTTTAAGAAAGTTTGAACTTTCATCTAGTTTTATAACTTAGTGTGGTTTGTCAAACACGGTTTATAATGCGGACAGTTCAGATTCTAAATTCTGATTAAACGAGTCATTCGAATCTATGGTTTCAGTGATTTTTAGGATGTGTGAAGGGGTCCATCACCTCTGGTAGCTTATTACTGTAGTATGAGCAGCACAGCGCTTGATAAAATCATGTGGATGAAATCTGCTGGATCTGTTATTTTTAACTTTACAAATTGATCTTGATTGAATGGAATGTAGACAGTCTGATATATCTTTCATTTTAGGTATAAGTATAGATGTGTTCTGATATTTTTTGTACACTGAATCCAAATCCTAGAATACTCCGCTGTGCATTAGGAAACTTCTTCTTCAGTGCTTAAAGCTGTGTTGGCTATTATATCCACCATCACAGGTAACCTGAGTATTGGGCACTGGACCTTCTCCCAGGCGTCCTTATGGTGCAATATGCAAGATGCCACATGCTGTGGTACTAGGCAAATTGCTGGGGTCATCAAGTACATTTTTCCAGCAAAAACCTGCATACTAAAACATGCTATGTTCATAGTACAGATGAATTGGCCCAAATCTGCAGCACAGATGTGATTCTAAACAATACTTTACAAATCTGATTTTGGCTAGTTCAATAAATCCCACTAGATCTAATATAGTGGTTGTCATTTGGTGGGTTGCAGGTCTGTTCAAGAAAGGAAACAGTGCTAAATGCAAACAATAAAATGTAATGAACTGTAGCTTTTTAAAAGGAGGATAAATTGCTTTCCATATAATTTTTTTGTTGACATCAAAGGTTGAATGTCCGTACTCTTCAGGTATCACTTGGTAAAAGTTAACCAAATTAGCCAGATGCCAACATGAGCACTTGCGGTCTTACCGACTTACAATGGCCGCCATATGCCCATGTCCATTAAGTCCACGAGACCGTAGGGTGTCCCATTTGTCATTTTAGTGTTCAGAAGGGTGCTCACGAGCGCCCCCTCTGCGGCCGTTATGCACCCTCGATCCGCACTTCTGCCAAGCCTGCACTGGGGCGAGCTTCGCAGCAGACTTCTACCCGACAGTCAAAGCGGCATTATGTCACAAAAGTGCGGACTCAGAGGAAGACCGCGAGGGTTTAGGTTGCCATTTGGGACAGGGCCATACTGTCATCCTCGAAAAGAATGAACAAAGCTATGCATCTGAAAGAAAACACAACCCAGACGACATTCAATACAGGTTCACTTGCAGTTATGATTATCAAATTTTTACTTAATGTTATATTTATGTTCAAATTTTTTAACTATTATTATTTTTATTTACATTTTATTTGGGAAGACATACTCACAAATAGCTACAGTTGTGGTCAACATTTTACATACACTTTGCAGTATCTGCAAAATGTTAATTAGGCCTATTTTACCAAAATAAGAGAGATCTTACAAAATGCATGTTATTTTCAAATTCTTTGGTTTTCCAGCATTTTTGTGTATTTGAACCCTTTCCAACAATTGGACAACTGAGGGACTTACATGCAACTATTACAAAAAGTTCAAACGCTCACTGATGCTCCAGAAGTTAAGGAGCAACAAGATGCATAAAGTAATTAATAAACTTTTTGAATTTGAAGATCAGGGTAAATTGAAGTTATTTTCTCTTCTGGGAAACATGTAAGTATCTTCTGAAGGGCAGTACTAAATGACAAAAAACATATTTAGGCAAAATAAGGAAAATTAGTTAAGTTAAGATTTTCAAAACAGTTTTGTTTATTTTTTTATGATAAACTATTTTGTTTGATAAACAGTGTTGGGTCATCACAAAATTTAGGCTCTGTAGAAAACCAGTTGAAAAACAGTACTATACAAAGAGCTCAGCTTAGACTTCATGTATTTCTTTAACTTCACTCATCACTGTGAAGATGCACATTACAATCATCATCATTCATTGCCAGTGGCACTTTTCTTGTACAAAACTGCTGTCAACACCGGTGCTCTGTAAATGACTAATGAATGCTTCTTTGGCTATTTTATTATTTTTCCTTGATGCATTCAGGCAGATATAGCAAAATATTGGATTTGAGTAAAAAAAAAAAATTCTGTCATCATTTACTCACCCTCAAATTGATCCAAATCTGTATCAGTTTCTTTCTTCTGTTGAACACAAAAGAAGATATTTTGAAGAATGTTGGTAACCAAACAGTTGCTGGTAGCCACTGACTTTCATGTTTTTCCATACTGGCTACCGTCAATGCTTGGAACAACTGTAAATGATGATAGAATTTTCATTTTTGGGTGAACTACAGTAAGTGTAGCTTTAGTGGAGGCATTGATTGTTCTGTTGACAGTGCTGTCAACAGCACTTGGACTCTTTTGTTGTACTCGCATGACATGTTGTCTGTCTCCTTAGAAAAGGATGCTTGTTTATCCTGTGAATGGGCAGGAAAGTGGTTTTGTGACTTTCCCAGACTGCCGGCCTCCGGTCATTCACAGAGCGCTTGTTTGCCCCTCACAGTTTTATCTGAGAAAGCCATTCCTCAGCAACCCTTTATCCCGCAGTTCATTTTTCTACCTGTTCGTCACACCTTCGATTGTGCCATTTACTGCCTGTGGTGCGTTCATTGAGCTAATCCTCTTGAAAGAGTAGAACATTTATTTTACCCAGAATGCAATGCTTAACTACCTTGCTAAATGGTCGTCTGGTGGAGGAGAGCTGCCATGGTGACAGTGGCTTATGGCTCCACACTCTGTGAAAATGAGACAAGCTTTGCTTTGAGACTTAATGCAGTTAATGGGATTGACTGAAGTCTCTTGCTCAGCGATTTCTCTTTCATGATGGCTGACACCCTTAAATGTGTGTTTAAGACCCCATGACTAGTGTTGTATATATATTGAATCATTTTAGGGAACTTTTTTCTAGAGAGCCGTAGGTTTTTACTTGTTATTTGTGTGGCACTTTGTGTTAAATTTTTTTTTTTATTATTATGAAAAGTACTTTATTAATACATTAAAATTGGATTGAAAAGGTTTCTCTTATATTCTGATGTTGGGTAAAAATTCTCTATATATGCATATGATATGTGTATTTAAAATTATTTTTATTCATATAATTATTTAATAATAAAAATAGTTTTTATATATATATGAATATATATATACGTGTATATACTGATTTCTGAAAGATCATGTAACATTGAAGACTGAAGAAATGGCTGCTAAAAATGTATCTTTGCCATCATATGAATAAATTAAATCTTAAAATATATTAAAATAGAAAACAGTTATTTCACATTATTACTGTTTTACTGTATTTTTGATCAAAGAAAGGTAGTCTTGGTGAGCGTAATAGACTTTCTTCAAAAATAATTTAAAAAATCTTATAATTATTCCATAATTATTCCTTTTGACCAGGAGTGTGTGTGTGTTCACTATTGAAAATGTAGGTTATAGATCTTATGTACATCTTAAATGTACTTAAAATATGAATAATATAATTAATATGATTTGTTTACTTATAAACCATGGTCTGATAAAGTACATTTATACGTTTTTAATTTGTCTTTTAACTGACTACGTTTACATGGACATCAGTAATCTAATTATTTACCTTATTCTAAATAAGCCAATATTATGATTACGGTGTTTACATGAATGACTTTTAGAATATTCCTTTCATGTTCCTGTTTTACGTGTTATAGTACATAATTCGATTAATGGCACACGTCATTACGTCCCCACGTGACGCCATCCGACGTCCCCTCCGGAATTTCACGCCTAAACATATTCGTCTTCGTGATGATGCCATGTACAGTTTTGGGTGTTTCATTTTTAATTTTATGAAAGCTTCAAGTGCAGTTAATTATTTGTACATGCATACAGACGACGGCGGTGTTGAAGCTCTTTATTTGCCGTCAAACATATTTTAAACGTATTAAAATCGGAGTATTGTTGTCCATGTAAACGTGCTGAATGTATAGACTTATTAATCTGATTATGTTTACATTCATGCCTATGTCGCCTCATTTCTGCTGCTCGCTGATTAGAAGCTGAGCATGCTGTGGTCATGTTGTCTAATTCACGTGGCTCAGCTGTGGGGTCTGATATTCTGTTTACTGTAGAGGGGTCACATGGGTGGAGATGGAGGGGATTGCATGTCTGTCAGGTGGTCGGGCTGGATAGAGATAGAATGTAACTGACAAGCCGGATGGAAAGAGGCTATTGGCCCAAGAACTTGGCAGACGTATGTCAAAGTGTGTAACAGATGGTTTATGGCGTGTTCATAGCTAGCTTAAGGTCAGCCAGTTCTGTAGGTGGGTTAATTTAATGAATTCAAAAAACCTTTGCACAACTAAAAGCCGAGTTTGATGTAATTATAGTTTTTTTAATGTACAGAAAGAAGTCTCTTATGCTCACCATGGTGGCATTTATTTAATCAAAAATACAGTGAAAACGGTAATATTATGAAATATTATTATTACAGATTAAAATAACTGTTTTCTATTTGAATATATTCCAAATTCTAATTTATTCCTGTGATGACAAAGTTGAATTTTCAGCAGCCGCTACTCCAGTTTTTTTTAATGATCATTAAATGCTGCATCGGTGAACATAAGATACTTTTTTCAAAACATTAAAAAAAAATCATAATTATTTCATAATTCTTTGTAATTTTTTCTTGTCGTCCATTCATGTACAAATTATTTTTAGTTTTAAGTAACTGTCATGTCACGGTCTATTTTTCAATAGCACAGCACCAATGGATCTTATTTATAGCAAAGTACATAAAATATATTTGCCCTTGTATTACAAAAAGGAGCTGCAGGCTTGTGGCTTTTGAAGGTGGATTAAATCAGAAAAAGTAATTCCCTCCCAAGCATTCATCAACTTTCTGAGCTGCAGGCTGCATAAGAAGTTACCAGCTTGCAATGCTTTAATAACCAGTCTGAATGTCTCTTGAGTTTCCCTTTAAATCCCAAATAAACTGTTTCACACCCTGCTTCAGTCCCTAGTTTTCAATGTAACTAATTTTCCTGTGTCAAGTCAATATTTTTGCTTAATAACTGTGTGATTATACATAGCAGCGCATGAAAGTCACAATTCTGATGGCTTGATTACAACCCATTGTAATTCAGCACAGCAGGTGGATTTCAGCTGATCCTTCTCATTTCACACCCTTTATCTCACTTATTCCAATGAAGTCAGACATGAAAAGCATTCATAAAAGGATAAAGGGCAACAACAGCTGGTACAAAGAAAATTTGTTATTCAACACATCATTAGAGGGCTGAGGCCGTGCCTTGCTTCGCCACACGTTCTGCTCTTGAATGACACTCTTCCTTTTTCGTCATTCCAGAGACTTCTCACACAAAGGCTGTGGCCTGAAGCTCTATTGGGGCATCAGTTGCACAGCATATCAGTTTTTTTTCCCAGGCAACAGTGAAACTATATCATGCTTTTCTCTTTTTGATTTCTATGTGGCGTCTCACAATGAGACTGAGGTTTTGAGGTCCCTCAGTTTTGTGGATTTTATGTCGGTTAGCTTACTAATGCTATACACTGTAAAAATAAATAAATAAATAATTATAAATAAAAAAAGATTATCTGAGTAGGCTATGTTTTACAAGAAAATACTATTTCAGTCTTTCAGCTTCTAAATTTCATATAATGTGATATAATATAATATAGAAAATTAACAAAAAATTTACTAAATTCTTATTCTAGAGAGCATTTTATTGCACAAACTTTTTGTACGCCTCTGCAAACAAGATGTACCATCAGCATATTTGGTCCAATTTTCTGCATATTATATATTATAAGTATTATATATGAAACTTATAAGTATAAATGTATATATTATAAGTACACTTGCATATACAGTAGATGACCTCAAAGACATTTTCCACAAACCTTCCATATTGATTTCATTCATTGTCGGATACTTCAGCAGTGTGACCTGAAGTATATTCCTAATGCTCAATATCAAGAAGTGCATCACTTCCTCCGAGAATCTTGCATGCTGAAGGGGCTGATTGTATGACATGTCATCACTTTCCATACATGCTTGACAGGACCGTTAGGCAGAAAACATATGCTTTCCGCTGATTTAGTCATGTTTTGGATTCTATACTGCAAGCTGACGGATTGGCCATTCCAAGCCTAGTGATGATAAGCTTCCCTTCAAACAAAAGTGGTAGGGCAAATTCTGCAACTATGGACAAATGGTCTTATTCAAACAATATAGATAATTAGTTGTGTGAGTCAAACATCCAAAACATCTCTGTCTGTCTGTATAGTTGTTTCAGTGGTGCAACATTCCTCTTAATTGCAACTTCCTTTGGCGGTGGTGTTGGTCACCCACTGTTTTATGAGGCACAAAGCTTGTGATTGTAGCTCAAACCCAGAATGCTGTATTTCACATGAAAGTATGAGCAGGTATTGAGGTGTTATCACCTCCAGCCATGAGAGTGACAGCAGACGACATTAACAGCGCTCATGCCGACGTTGTGTGTGACTGGTTTTGGAATGCCAAATTGCAGTGCTGGGGCGATATTAACTTTATCTTAATATCATCTTTCATTGGCATCAGATACTTCATATTCATACTTATGGGCATCTTGGAGATTATATTGCTTATGACCTTCAGTCTGCAACATTACAACTAATTACACTCAGAAATTGTAATGTCAAAAGTTTGGAATATTTAAGTTTTTTTATGTTCTTGAAAGAAATCTCTTATATTTACCAAGGCTGCATTTATTTGATCGCAATGAAAATGAAAGCAATTAGTAAAGACATTTATAATGTTTCAAAAGAATTCTGTTTCAAATAAATGCTGTTCATTAAAATTTCTAAGCACCAAAAAATTTTTCTACGTGGATAATCATAAGAACCATTATTAATAAATAAGCACCAGTAATAACTGATAATAATTGCGCCCGAATCATCAGAATGATTTCTGAAGGATCAAGTGACACTGAAGACTGGAGTAATGGCTGCTGAAAATTCAGCTTTGCCATCAAAGGAATAATTTACATTTTAAAACAGAAAACAGTTATTTTAGATTGTAATAATATTTCACAATATTACTGTATTATGATCAAATGCAGTCTTGGTGAACAAAAGAGACTTTTTTTCTAAAACATTAAGAAATGTTAATTATTTCAAAACTTTTGACCAGTAGTGTAGATCTAAAAGTGTTTTCTGTATCTTTACATTGGCTAATATGTGAACACATAATATCTACAAACTGTATCTTTTGTACATGCAAACAGGGCATTAAAGTCTTTTTCCTGATGGTTTCATGAGACCTCTCCACCTGTTTGTACTTTAAACAAACTACAGCTCTGCCCTGCCCTGCCCTTGTTGCTTAATATCAGCAAGACTGGACAAACCAGACACCAAACACAGGGAAATACTGTTCTTGTGACAGGTTTTCTGTCTTCAGGTATCAAATGTAATGATTAAAGGGATAGTTTACCAAAAAAAATAAAATTCTGTCCTCATTTACTCACCTATGTTGTTCCAACCCTGTATAAGTTTCTTTCCCTGTTGAACACAAAAGAAGATATTTTGGAAAAAGTAAGAAAACAACTGACGGTAGCCATTGACTTCCATAGCATGGGGGGAAATTCATTAGAAGTCAATGGCTACCGTCAACTCTTTGGTTACCAACATTCTTCAAATGATCTTCTTTTGTGTTTAACAGAAGAAAGACACTCATACAGGTTTAGATCAAGTGGAGAATGAGTAAACGATGACAGAATTTGCATTTTAGGGCGAACTATCCCTTTAAACACTGTTATTTTTGAAAGAGAGCTGTGAGGTTATGGGCAGCACTTCTAGCCTTAGGTTATTCTTGAGACAGACACAGTAACAGTGTTTGTGAGCTGAAAGTTAAATACACATGACAAACCGGATTAAAGTTAAATCTTTTTGCAAATAAGCACTAAATGACCCATGACATAGTTAGAACGAGTCTTAGCTCCAGATGGAACATATATATAACATATATGTACAAATAAACAGAATTGTGGTTGGTCACTTTACATGTCAATCAGATTGTTGTCACCTCCTGTTTACTTGGGCTGTTTTTGACAAGAATAATGAGTTAATGCCGCATTTAAAAAGTACGCAAAACTAGGTTAGGACTTCACCACTGTAAATCACGAGAAGAGGTTTGGCTGAACCAGACGGAAGAAGTTTTATTGGCTTTTAGCATTTGGCCACTAGACCGTGTGTTATTCTTTTCTTTTTATACACATCTTCCTGTCTGAAAGGGTGTCATAATTTACAGTGTCCTCCGACGTGGACATCTTCCAGATATTATGCGTCAGTGAGGAGCCAGTGGGATTAGCAACAGGTGAATGTAGGATTTTCATAGAGTTGCTATTGATGGTATCTCATCAGATCTGTTGCTGTCTGTACTGCTACAGTACTTGTGGTCTTATAATTTTCCCCCAAGTCCAGCCTGAAAAATGTCTTGTCTTCTGGAAGATGTCATGATGTGTTGCTTGCATATCTGTGCTGTATGGAAAGTGTAAATGGGATTCCTTGAAGCAGATCATTATTTGTGTGCAACAGAGTAATTCTTGGCTGTTTTGACTCCTTTAAACATTTTATAAGCTCTTTGTGAATTATGTATATACCTACAATGAACACATTTAGACCAGCACACAGCAGTTGTGTGCAGTCAGGTTGAGATTGTATCCTTATGCATTTTGTTTTGTGTTTTTAGGGGTGGTGTTACAAAGGACGGTGTGAATGCCAAGCGAACCAGGACTAAATGTATAGTTTTCTTTTTTGGTCCAGACAAACTACAAGTGTGAACACAGTCTTAGTTACAGTGACTGATACTTAGAATGGCAAAACTGTCAAAACAGTACATCTCCATTTTTTTCCTTCTCTGTAAAATCTTCTCTGTTTTGGTGCTGTTTTTGGTGCAGGTGCCCAGCAGTAGATCTCAGCTGGTTTTAGTCATGCTACAGATATGTTAGTCTGTGTGAATGAGATAACAAAAGCAAAATAGGCTACACATACCATTGTCATTTATATATCAACACTCCCTTCCCCACCACTGACAAAAATACACTCGTGGCCGTTAAAGGGAATTTTTGAGACTTTTTATGTGCAACTGAGTCTGTAACACTGTGTATTTTTATGTATTGACTTAAAAACATGTGACCTCTGTGTGTCTTTTGAGATTACATCAGATCTGGTGTTGTCATCCTCTGATCACTCGTTTACAGTAACATGAGTATTTTAGTACAAAGTGTTGCAAATTCAGATGAGTCAGAATAAAAAGTTGTCGTATATCTGGATCCTCAACATTGTGTGGCCTTTTCAATATGTGAGCCATTATATTTTTAATATGGCTGCTAATAAAATAATTTGAACAAATGAAATTAGATTAGTTAACCATTACCTATATAGTTGCTTATATTGTATGTAGTTGGAGTACATATAATTTTTTTTAAACACTTTTTAAAATTAATGTTTTGTGCCTCCCTAGTAGTATTGCCAAAACAATACATAAAAATATGATACTAATGTCCAGAAATGTTACGAGAACAGTTACTAGAAAATGTGTAATGAACTCGAAATGTACACAATTTGTAATAATGTGATCCACTGACTCAAATCTGTCATAGTTCTAGTTGTTTATAGGCTGAATTGCCAAAAAAAAGAGAAGTTTTTTTTTTTACAAAGACCTTCCAAGCCACAATTGTATGGAAATCATGTTTTTTAGAAATGTGTTTCAGTCAGTTTGGATTAGATTGGATGATAAGCAGTTTTATAAATATTAGATTAGAAGTTTTACGTCATTCAGGATGCACTACAATTACAGCATGTAATAATTCAGCTGCGCAAACTTGTCCTTAGACACATGAATACAATTTACACACGCCCCCGCACATGCAAACACACACACACACACACACACACACACACACACGCAATCTGCCTGCAGTAGTGTTTGTTCTCTTGTACACACACCCTGCAGTCCTCTGTACGGTTCACACATTCATTCGGCCTTTTGTAAGGCTGCTCGCTGTTTTGTTTCTGTATAATTAAACAACAGCAGCTGTCTTCGATGGAGGCTGAGAGTTCACATTCAGAACTATCAACCAATTAGAACGCGTGACCCCACTAGATTCAAACGTAAATTAAATCTGAGCCATACTCTGATATATTGTTTAGTCAATGGCTAAACAAACATGGAGAATAACACATTTCATGGGTTGTTTTGGCAAATTACTGTTACCAGAGCTTAAAGAGAAGGTTCACTCACCCTCACGTCTTTCCAAACATGTCTGTCTTTCTTTCATGTGTGGAATACAAAAGAAGATATTTTGAACAATGTGTCCACTGTTTCCATCAACACAATGGAAGACATTTTTTCAAGTTCATTTTTGGGTGAACTACAATATACCTTTAGGGACAAAATACTAGCATGCTTCAATTTCTGTGCACAATATCTAAATGTCTATATGCATGCAATACACAACCTACTACAGTACAGTACTACTCTGAATGTGTATTATGCAACCAGTGCACACTGTGAAGAATATTATACCCCGCAATGTGATTGACCTGACTTTTCATTTCCAGCATGATGAGTCAAGATTCATTCGTTCTTATTCACTCAGGTCAAGAGCAGTGTACTAATGCGTGTTCATTTGGGAGATATTATTACACAATATTGATATTACCAGAGGTAATATAACAAACATATGAATGCCAAACAGAGGGTTGCAATGCAATTAGTCTTGAATTAAGAGATTTATATATATTTTTAATCCCACGTGAAATGTTAATAGCAAAATGAGCTTCCAATTGATTTTGAAATGACCTCATGCTGTGTTCAAGTGCTTCTGGGAAGTTTGCATTTATGAGCTCATAATTACGATTTGATGTGCGTTCAAGAAAAATGAATGCAGTGGCCAATTTCTTTTTCCTTTTAAGCACTGCTGCACATTTTAGTTATAAAAGCTTGTTGTTTCATAAACCAGCTAAAAGGTGATATTCTACATCAAACAAGTTGTACTGTCAACATTCACAATTACTTAATAACTTATGATCAATACCGTTATGTTTCCTACATAGTTCTTTATTTGACACAGAAAGTCCAACTCAGAAAATTCATCTTTTAATTATGATACTTCCGACTTGACTTGAGCGCAATACGTTATAAGAGGTCATTTTCGACCGCTGAGTGCGTCAGTGCTCTGCAGTAAAAGTGTTTTGATATATACGGATTACATTAGTGACAGTTCAAACTGAGATAAACCTGAAGTTTATGATCCCTCATGAGAAGATAAAATGTTATGTTGTATTGTTGGCATTGCATTTAAATCTGAATGTCATTTTGTCTCATAACATTGGCACTAAAATTTAGTCCTGTCATTTCCAGTCATGTTGACCGTGTGGCATGGGGTGCAATACGTTATAAGAGGTCATTTTCGACCGCTGAGTGCGTCAGTGCTCTGCAGTAAAAGTGTTTTGATATATACGGATTACATTAGTGACAGTTCAAACTGAGATAAACCTGAAGTTTATGATCCCTCATGAGAAGATAAAATGTTATGTTGTATTGTTAGCATTGCATTTAAATCTGAATGTCATTTTGTCTCATAACATTGGCACTAAAATTTAGTCCTGTCATTTCCAGTCATGTTGACCGTGTGGCATGGGGTAAGCTGTACAGTGGGGCGTCCCACGTATGTTCATTGATCTTGGTAATTTAAGTTTGACTTAATAACAGAGGTAATTTACACGTAGAACTCTTAAAAGTACAGTAGCAAGTTATAACAGAATTTATTATAACAGAATGCATAGGCTTGTGGGAAAATATAAGAAGCTGAACAAGTGCACAATATGTCTTCTTCTTAAGAAAGACAAGTGTCTAGGGAAGAATATGTGGCCTTGCTCTTGCATTTCATGAGTATTTATTTGAATAATTCATTATACTGTATAGGAAAGTTATTTACAGGATTGTTTAATTGTTATCTTGCATTTACAGAACATAGAGCAGCATTTTAAGGGCTGGAAGCACTCAATCAGGTTAGTCGTCTGTTCCACATTGAGTTTCCTTATAGTGTTTTGCTCGGATCATCAGCTACACTGCCAGTGTTTAATTGCTGTGTAAGATTTATTGCACACGCCCTATGCATATTAGAACTGTGAGTCATGGTTCCTTCTCTGTGGATGGATAATGTGATGGAAAATGATTTAGAAATGAATGCGAGTAATTTGTCATTCTGTCAATTTGTTACCGATTTATATCATTACCTGGTATTGCCACTGTGGGCCGTGCATGCTTGTTCAAACTCTATTAAGTAACACTTAGCGATGAGAGAGAGTCACTTTTAAATCTTTGGAAGAGTGTTAATGTATGTATATATATAAAAAAAGATTTATGTCGTCATGGTTTATATTATATTATTCAGTGGTTGCTTAGAAATTTGTTGTCCACATGTCGTGCAATAATTTGAGCACTAATTTGATTTTTTTTTTTTTTTTTTTTTTTTTTTTTCGATTTATATCATTACCTGGTATTGCCACTGTGGGCCTTGCATGTGGTGACGCTTGTTCAAACTCTATTAAATAACACTTAGCGATGAGAGAGAGTCACTTTTAAATCTTTTGAAGAGTGTTAATGTATGTATATATATAAAAAAAGATTTATGTCGTCAAGGTTTAGATTATATTATTCAGTGGTTGCTTTAGAAATTTGTTGTACACATGTCGTGCAATAATTTGAGCACTAATTAGATTTTTTAAATTGAAATCAGTGTCTTACTGTGGTGTCATCTACAGTGCATTCCAAAAGTTTGGAAACACCCTTTGTTTCAAAGTGAGCGTTTGGTAAATATCAACATAAATCCTTCCACATTTCTTGCCATAAGTGGATTGACGTAACTAATGATTTTCTGTTTTTATTACATAATACAGTCAGACAATGATGCCTCATTAATTCTGTGATATAGACTAAACACATGTGTTTGTTTTTTGAAGAGTATTAAGTAAGATTTACTTGGTTGCCAATTAAGGTTAGAAGGCAATTGAGCAATTAGAATACATAATTTGTATTTGTATTATTATTATAAATATAAATAGTATAATATAATTCGTTTAATATAAGTAGTTTTCCCTGTTGGAAAAATTAGACTGAGCTGATCAGCCATCACAAAATAAAAGGATAGTAAAAAGATGTTTGTATTTCAGATGCATTTAAATGGCACATAAAACAAAACAAACAGTGGTTAGTCATTTTATATGTCTGTCAAACATGATTTCCAGTTTACATTCATATTCACTGGCTCCAGGCCAGTTCTTGGGCCAGAATAAAAAGACTTTAGATTAAAAACCTACATTTATCCATACTGTTTGGTATTAAACATGTCAAACCAGGTCAAGTTGATATATTAACTTAAAACTGCCCCTCAATACTGTAGTAAATAGACGCTGCCTGAAATATATGAAAAAATTGTTCCCTTTTACTGCTGGAAAACAATAAACCCTTATAGTTCTGCCAGTCATTTAACAGCCTGCAGTTGCCAAAGAAAAACACTTTGATTTACGTTAACTTAAGTATGATCAAACACTTTATGTCCTTATTCTCAGAGTCTTTATGTCCTTAATACTCCATGCTTCTATAATAAAAATGAACTATCATTCTATTGATGGCTGTTTTTTTGTCGCTGGCTCTGACTTTAGCTGTTATCCCGGGTGTATGTGGTAATCTAGTGCTGCCAGAGGCTCCAGTGAAATCTTATAATAAGGAAGATCTAGATGTGCAGGATCCCCAGTCTCTTTTATAGATCTGAGAGCTTTATGAGCGAGATGCTGCTTTAATGAGACATTCCACCAGACAGCCTCCCTTCCCTCAGGCAGGACGTGCACACTCGACTAGTAAAGGGGAATGAGTCACGCCAACGCCTCCAGCACAACTTACTATCATTTAGAAGCACAAACTTCTGGAGGAAAATCGATCATAAAGGATTGTGTTATTAGCTCCTATGAAAGCCAAGGGAATACAAACAGCACATGACACGTAGTACGTTATTAGGTATATTAATCGAATGACCTAAATTCTTCACATATTTTGAGTAATGTGTTTAAGCACTATAAATATACAGTAAGTTCATCATTGTCATAATATTATGTTTGATATACTGTATATATATATATATATATACAGTGGGTACGGAAAGTATTCAGACCCCCTTACATTTTTCACTCTTTGTTATATTGCAGCCATTTGCTAAAATCATTTAAGTTATTTTTTTTCCCTCATTAATGTACACACAGCACCCCATATTGCATTGTCATAATATTATGTTTGATATACTGTATATATATATATATATATATATATATATATATATATATATATATATATATACTCATTAAAGTGGTATTAAAGTTACATTTTCGATTTTTGTATTGTTTGGTTTTATATTTATCTTTTTATGTTATTTTTACTCGAGATTTCTTCATTAAATGATTTAAATAGTGTAATGAATTTTTCAGTTAGTTTTACTTTTAAGGAAGCAATTAACTTTAATTGCTGGCTTAAGGGGAAAACCAATTGAAAAATGTATCTTCCTTGTGGCAGTTCTTATCTTTTCTTTTTATTTAACATGCTATTTCTCTTCACGGACACATTTGTGGGAAGTCAATGATGTTTTCTTAGAGCTGAAACAGCTTGTTCCTGATAAAGAGCAGGGCTTTCTAACCCACACACATGCTCAAACAATACTACATCACATCCTCCATTCTTCCCAGTTTATGATCTGTGCTGTAAATGCACATTGCACGTGTGTGCTGTTTCCCGCGTCTGGAATACGTTATATGTCTGCTTTGACGTCACGGCCGCTCTTAGAAACACCAATCACAGCCCACCAATGACCGCCATCATAAACTACAATTACAGGTTCTGCGTTACCAAGCCAGTTTAACATGTTCTCTGTTTATGCATTTTTGGACATGCTGAAGTAAGGAAACCCCACTTCATAGTATATTTTAAGACCTTTTCTTGTTTGCATGGGCATTAGACTTTGTGTTGCATAATGGCTCATGGAGTGTGTTTAACAGGTGCGTTGACTCGTGGTGCTGAGTTTCCCACACTTGGGATTGATGAATGTGCAAATAAGATTATTTAAGTATCAAGGACAATTTTTTGCTGTCATGTAAAAACGACTCCGGTGAGACAGACTCTTAGTTTGGATGGAAAGTCCCTGAACTGATGAAGAGATGTCATGAGCAGTTTTTGTCTTAAAAGCTAAATTAGACAGTAGATTTGGTCACAGATTTCCCAATTTAATTTAGATTCAAAAGCACTTGATTTGATTTGAGTCCAATTTTGATGGCAGTGTTTCAAACAGTAGCTTGTCATGTTGTGTTTTATTCCTTAGTTCATTAATTTTGGAAACTGGGCTACACTGGTGTATGTTTTTGATTCCCGAAAAAGAACCGACTCAGTCATTTGTTCTTATATCGGACTACACTGGTCATGTTGTTGTTTTGGCATGCAGCCTGTGAGAAGAAAATCATGTCCAAATGTCCAAAACTGTCTGTCAGGTTTTCAGTAATGTATTTTAAGATGCACTTATGCATTGTAGCATAAACAAACTGTACTAAAAAGATGTTAGCTTTTTTTTTTTAAATGAAAGGCAAGACTTGCATTCCTATAGCCTCCATATTGAGTGTTGTGATTTTTCCCATTCATATTTCTGTGAGTGGTCAGTTTCCTCTCTAGTAAAACTCAAGGCAGTCATTCTGAGTGTGGTCCCATTAGTGGTTAGTTTAGTGCTAAATTGTACTGGCAGCCACAGCTAAGAACTAGTCCACTAACCACCAGAACTGGGCTTCTGCCCGAGACTATGCTACATACCAGGGAGCACAGATTAGAAGAACATGTTTTATAGATTCTTCATCCAGTCAGACACGGCAACATTTTGTGATTATTATATTATATTATATTATATTATTATATTTATAATGAGAGAATTATACCATGAAAGTGTTTTGCTGATGAGCATGACCACGTGAACAGTAGATATTTTCTGTTTTTCTTTTCTTTCTTTTTTTAAGCAATATCTAAACACTTTTACTACGAAAAATGATTTCTTTTTTAAATGGTTGTAATTACCCAATTATTTTTATTTCCATTTTTTTATTATTATTTCATGTAAATAATTATGCATATTATCGGATCTAAGCAGTTCATGATTTTATTGATAAATATACATTTTTTATCTTAAAATATACACAATTTTTATGCTACTTTATTAGCAATTTTGGTCTTGAAGCAAAGCAACCACTTATCCTGATTAAACAAAAACCGTTGAGAACCACTTATTGTGTAGCAAAGTCAGTTGAGAACCACTTATCTGAGGGGAAATTGTGGGTGGGCAGGTAAAGCAAATGAGGGAAGGAGAGAGTAAGTTTCACACAGCTGTTTTTCCAGGACTGTAGCGGGGTACGTCCTGAAATAGCGTTGTCACAGATGCAACAGCATTCCTCAGCAGCTCTGTCTAGCATACAGGACACTGAATCTTCTTTTCTACTTTCCTTGCAGTACCATATTACCACATTACTCTTATTAATGCACTCTCGACACACTCATGCACTCTTCACCCCTCACTCCCACCAACTTCATCCAAACCTGTCAAGATTGTCCTCATCTGCCTTGGTTACATAACCAACTGTCTTTGCCCCACATTCAGGATGTTTCAGTTCTATCAGAAAGATGTTATCCATTAGACTAAGCACCTGAAATTAGCCTTTTCACTGAGCATTTCAAAGTTTTGCACTCACGGTAGGCTTGTCTACCTAAAGCAATAAACATATTTCATGCGTGCGCTCATTCTGGACAATCAGTACTCTGTGTGAAAGATGAAAAACATCCAATTTGAGTGTGTTTTTGCTTGTTAAAGACTAACAACCATGAGCATGAAGCAGTCATTGGTCCGGTTGACCTGTCACCTGTCTCAGGGGTCCGAGACTGAAAGGACAGGTTAAGCTGTCTGGAGAGCCAGATGTGGAAATGCAAACAAACTCTGGGGTGCCATATGTGTTTTGACCAACAACTTCTGTCAACTACTTCCTTCTCTTGCAGAAAATTATGCAGTTCAGCCTTTAAAGCCAAAAGCTGCAAATCAAAGTTATGAAAGAAGACAGCGCTGTCAGTTTTTCCATGTGCTTAGCACAGATTATTTTTGCATAGACTGTGTGCCAGTTTATGGATTTGGCACATTTTGACATCTACTGCATTTCTGATACTTCAAAAACACAGAATAGCTGCTAACAGTAATTTAGTAAGTTGTGTTTTGATTTGTCAGGGAATTCTGGTGCGTTTATTCTCAGTTTGAAGTGCCATTCTGAAACTTCTGTCTCAAGTGACCCATGAAGTTTAGGTAAAAAAAAAAAAAAATTATTGCATGGATAATTTTATGTCAATTTTTGACCTCCCAAATTGCTCCATGCACTGTTATTTTTTAAGTACAAGGAACAATATTTCAATGAAACAATAATAGCTTGAACACCTTCCACCCCATTTTAACCCTAACCTCCCTCTGAAATGAGAAGGATATTATTGGTTTATAAGAACATTGTTCAAACCCCCAACCCTTAACCTAACTGTAAAACTTTATTAGTTAATAGGAATGTTGTTCCAGGGCTAGCCAGGAATATGACCTACTTGGGTAGATTGCATTTAACTAGTTAAACGTCAAAGAAAATTGACTAAATGGCAAAAAAAGACTAAATAACAACAGTTCTTAAAGTCAAGAAATTAAGGTTGGTTAACAAATGTTGTTTTGAATTCCCAGCCACTTAAGTCACTTTCAGCATGAATGACGTTCAACTTCAGTTGTCATAGACCTGTCCTACAAGTCACAAAGTGTACAGAGCTCCACAGACTCAATGTCCCATCATGTATGAACATGAATGAACTAACCCATAAATTTACTTGAAATATGTGTCTCTTCAACAGACCCGAAGGCTGACGAAAGTGGAACGGCAGCGGTTCAGTGAAGAGGTGGAGATGCTGAAGTGCCTGCAGCATCCAAACATTGTCCGTTTCTACGACTCCTGGAAG
Organism: Sinocyclocheilus grahami; assembly: GCF_001515645.1. NCBI lineage: Eukaryota > Metazoa > Chordata > Actinopteri > Cypriniformes > Cyprinidae > Sinocyclocheilus > Sinocyclocheilus grahami. The sequence goes on from NW_015505227.1 coordinate 1,554,804, forward strand.
TCCACCATGAAAGGACACAAGTGCATCATCCTTGTGACGGAACTCATGACGTCAGGGACACTGAAGACGTAAGTTCAGTCCAAGTATTGTTGTGTAAAATTGCTATAAAGTACTTGCAGATGGTGTGGCCATTAAGGATGCCAGTACAAAGACAGGAAAAGTTCTCTCCTGTAAATGGACTGTTCATTCTGTGTATTCTCACACGAGACACTGAAGCCCACTGTCGGAATAATAACTGTGCTTTGTCATTTTGCAGACACTTTTATCCAGAGTTGCCAACCATAGAATAATTGCAGTAATTTGGAAAAGTGTCTTGCTCAATAAATAGAATATTGTAGGGTTTTTTTTGCCTCACACTCCCTCACAACCTCTGATGGATAACAACCCAAATCGATCAAAACTATGCCACCACCATAGTTTAAATGTATATCCCTCTAATGTCACTGTTCATTAACAGTGGCTCCATCCCAAATGGCACCACACTTTGTGACATAATGTTGCACATAATGGTTTTGAAGGTTGCATAGCAGGAGCACCATAAAATGACAAATAGAGGAATGAAATGAAAGTCCACAGCTCTGTTCCAAGCCTAGTGATCTTTCAAACTGCCAACTGCCTACGTGGTCCACCAAAATATTGCTCTGCATGGGAGACTGAACTCTCAATTGATTTATGTAGAGCTTGTAGCGCTAACAGTGCAACACCCTAATGATGCATTCTGTAATTGCCTTCTTCATGAAAAATACACATGATGCTGCCTTAGAATTTAAGAAAAAACGTCTCGGGTTACTTATGTAACCATGGTTCCCTGAGGGGAACGAGACACTGCGTCCTCTAGGGGTCGCTATGGGGAACGCCTCGTCGTGACCCATGTCTGAAGCCTACATTGAAAAAACACCAACTTGTTTGGCCGGCGACAGCCATGACATCACTACCGTTGCAACTAGTACAAACTTCTTCGTCTGAAGCTTGTGTCCGCAGCATGGCACAAAAACTAGAGGACGCAGTGTCTCGTTCCCCTCAGGGACCCATGGTTACATAAGTAACCTGAGACGTTCCCTTTCGTGGAACTTCGAACTGCGTCCTCTAGGGGTCGCTATGGGGAACGGTATACCCACGCCGCCATGCTGAGGGGAGTGCAAGCCAGAACCATGGCGAGCCACTAAGTACCAACTACACCATATCGCTATGGGAGTTGCCCCTGTCCTGGACTTAGACGGCTGTCAGTGACATTACTCCCTACGGCCAGAAGCTTAGGCTGCCAAGGGACATTACTAGAGCCTCACAGTGTGCAGGTCCCACTGGGACAAGATTGGTAGTAGAACCCAGGCTACCAATAGTCTACCACGAGAGTCAGTCTCTCGAGATTGACCTCTGGTGTAATGAGTGCGGCTGGATCGGTGCCCAGAACTGCGGGATGGCAGGGGCCACCGTACCAGCTGTGCCAAAAAAGCCTCCTCGGAGGCGGCGCCAGGGCCTAGAATCATGAAGGATTCCTTCCAGGGAATACGACCAAGAGCCTACTTATTGGATCAATTACTAGTCTTGGCCTGTCACCCAGGGCTACCTCACTTTGCAGAAGGACCTGTCTCAACAGGCCTCTAGTGGAAACACCCTGCCAGAGCAGGTATTCGAGGATACCATGAGGAGTGGGTCCCAGGCGGAACCGGGGTTTTAGACCACTCAGAAAAAGAGAACGAAGCTGTGCGCGTAACTCTTACCATATAGGATTTTAGAGAAGTGGGCAAAGTAGAACGTGCGCACTTACCACTTTCGTGGAATTTCTAGAAAAGTGGGCAAAGATACCGTGCCCACTTACCACCATGTGGATTTTAGAATGTCCATATGTAGATGGATACAACCGTTCTAGGGGGTTCTCGTGGCACTTCTGGAGGGCAGCCTATAGATGGAACTCTGAGTAGTCATCAGTCTCACCTACGGCTATCACGCTGGCGTGGCTAGCCACGAACCTGGATCTGAGGGAGCAGACATCCATTCAGCGGGAGCTCGACCTACAGCACGTTCCATTGGTGGAACAGCTAGCAGTTATCAGCTGGGGGAGCAACACGCCCAGTTCTCACCGAGAAGGGGACTCGACCCGCAGCACGTTTCAACTAGCGGAACCAGCTAGTAACAATTTCGGCGTGGGAACACAGGCCTGGTCCTCAGACGCCCAGGGGGCTCGACCCTTACTAATGCCGGGTTTTCCCCGGCTGGCAGTAGCTCATTCTAGCTGGGGGAGCCCAACCCACCTCTCACCGAGAGGGGGGGCCCCCAACCAGCAGCATGATTAAAAATCAGAGGGGTAGCATACTGCAGGCTAGCCACATCGCCAGCGCATCAGGGAGGCGGAGGACGGCCAAACCCTACTGATGCAGCTGGTACGAGGTCTTTCTGGAAGACAGCGAGCTCAAGCCTCTCATGAAAGAGGCACCTCCGTTTTTCCTCAGCGGAGGAATACTGTCCCCATTCCCGGTGACGAAGTCCGAAAACGCGTAACCCTCACCGTACAGGATTTTAGAGAGGTGGGCAAAGAAGAACGTGCGCACATACCACTTTCGTGGGATTTTAGAGAAGTGACAAAGCATAGTGTGCACACCTACCACCTGGGTGGAATTTTAGACGGGTGGCAAAGCCTCACGTGCCCACCGACCACTTCCGTGGATTTTAGAAAGTGGCAAAGGATAACGTGCACACTTACCACTCATGTGGATTTTAGAAGGTGCGCAATATGAGCACTCTTACCCTAATCTCCGGATTTCCTTAGGGTTCTATGTCACCCGGACGTAATGGCCGGTCGGGAACAGCAGCTCCAGCACCCTCCTCAGAGGAGTGATGTCTCCAGGGTGTGTCGACCAAGACACACCATTTAAGTGGGACCCAGGGTACCGGGGTGTTACCCCACTCTGAAACAAAGGGAACGAAGACAGCACGCGTAACCCTTACCTTCACAGGATTTTAGAGAAATGGGCAAAGAATCCCGTGCCCATTTACCACCAACGTGGAATTTTAGAAAATGGGCAAAGCAACACGTGCCCATCTACCAGCTATGTGGATTTTAGAAAAATGCGCAAAGCTTCACGTGCACATTTACCACTCACGTGGATTTAGAGAAATGCGCAAAGCCTTGCTTTACGTGGACATCTTACCATATTATCTGGATTTTAAGTTCATGGAAACCCGACCATATCGGCCTGCTGGAAGCGGCCGGCTCACACATCTCAGTGATGATGGGAGCTCTGCCTAAGACAGCCTTACACAGGAGGATCCTGGTGATGCCCCCTGTACCTCCCGTCCGTTGCCTCAGCAAGACGGAATACGCCGGTGGCCAGGAAGCCCCTCGGGGCGCCCAGGCACTGTAGCCCAATCCGGGTGCATCGCAGCGTGGCCCCGGGGGCCTGATGTTCACGAAGGATCCCACAAAAACCCGTGTTTGGCCGCATGCTCCAGGAGGATTGAAGCCGGAGTCCAGCTTTTTATCCCCCCGCCTGGACATATGTCGACGAGTGAACGCCTACTGCAAGTAGAGCACCTGGCTTCTGAGCCCAGCAACGGCACCTCACCGAGGGCGTCTAGCAAGGGACAGAAACGTACAGGTCCCGGGAAACACTGCAATGGAACTATAGAAGGTTACGCACACACAGCCGTCCGTCCTCAATATACAGATATCATGGTATTTGGATCGTACTCACCCCCATGACTTCTGTACTGGAGCTCTGCTCCGAGGCTCTTATGACCGGATCATGCTGCAGGTACCTTTATACATTCTCTAAGGTTATTTTTACACATGACCACCTCGGTCTCCCATTAGTATACATGCTCTCAAGATATATGGATCATACTCACCCACAAGGCTTGTTGCCGGAGCTCTGTCCGGGGATCTTTTGACTGGACCATCAGTCAGGCGGTTACTATGATCTAGCCATA